>NW_006922169.1:522581-534446 GCF_000298275.1 Orycteropus afer afer
CCACCTTCCCAGCAGCTCGGAGGACGAGCCTCCGACCGCTCCCAGGCCTTCTCCCGTGCCCCCGCCTGGGCTCACACGGTGAAAACCTCCAGGTGCTTAACGTAACTCTCCTCCTCACGCACCGCTGCACGGCGGCCCAGCGGCTGTTGCTGCTGTTAGGTGTCGCGAGTTGGTTCCGATTCACAGCAACTCTACGCACAAAGGCACGAAACACCGCCTGGTCCTGCGGCACAAAGGCACGAAACACCGCCTGGTCCTGCGGCACGCTCCGCTTGCTCGATCGGAGCACTGTGCGGCAGCCTCCGTGTTAGTCCATGCTGTTAACCGTCTCCTCCTTTTACCTGTACTGCACCAAGCATGCCCCTCTGCAGGGAGCGGCCCCTCCCGATGACATGTCGAAGTCTGGGTGAGAAACCCTTGCCATTCTCACTTCCAGGGACAGCCGGCCGCACTTCTCCCAGGAGGATCTGTGCACCCCACACGCAAATGCCCCGGTCCTGCTTCAGCTGTCCACTCGCTTTAGCGACTCTCACTGACGAGCAAGGTTGTCTCTTCTGTCATCTGTTTTGGTCTTTTTCCCTCCTGTCTTTTTAACAGTCTTTTGCTTTCTTCACGTACTGTGTCCTGGATGTCACCCCACAGTGTCCCTTGTCGTTAGCCATCATGTGCTGGGATTTGAAATACCGGAGGCAGAGCTTCCAACATCACACCAGCACGTAAGCCACCGCGGTGCAACAGGGGGACAGACGACGGGTTTACGGTGCTACGCTGCATGCTGATTTTAAAGGGCATCCACCTAGGGCGATGGGACTTCTCGTCCTTGACTGTGGTGGTGGTTACACAGATCTGCCCTTGTGACAGAGAGGCCGGGTTCTTTGAAGCCCCCGTCACAGTGGGTTGTAGCATCGTCTCCATCTCTCTGGCCCACAATACCATGTGCTGGTGGGAAACAGACATCAACCTTCTGAGGGTCAACACAGAGATCTTGGTCACTGAACACTCTGGCTGAGTGAGCAGTGCATGAGTGCTCTAACAGGCGTAAGCGACAGGATACAGCTATGAGAGAAGGTCACGGGAACCTGGGCTTGAGGACTCTGGGCTCCTTCACACAGGGGTGACGTCTGCCGGCGGAGGTGAGGGAAGGGCCGGGCCGGCACAGCACGGGCAAAGGGCTGGAGGCAGGAGGCCCGGACGGTCAGGAGGGGCTGGGGGCGGGCGGGCAGGCTCCCTTCTCTACCGGAAGAGGCTCCCTTGCCGGCAGACAGAGAACTTCATTCGGTGTCGGGGGGAATGATGGGAGAAAGCTGCCGTTCCTTTGCTGAGCCCGCCTTTGATCTGCCTTGTCCAATTATGCAAAGCGAATGAACCTAAATCTTATCGAAGACTGCAGTGGTGGCTGGCTGACAGGACTCTCATGACAGCAGCTTGTGCACAGCTTCCACGGAGCTGTCCGCGGAGGCTGTGTGTTGCCCGGCTCCCAGACTAAGCAGACCGCGAGGAAAGCGGCTGGCCCGCCGAGGAGCCGCCATCCGTGGACCACAACGGCATTCGCACGGACGATGGCGGTGCGGGGCCCAGCAGTGCTCTGCTCCACTGTGCACACTGTCGCCGTGAGTCAGGAGGCGGGCTCAAGCACCCCCGCGGCAGCGCCAGTGTAAACACCTCTGTGTGTGGGTCTCTGGGCACCCTACAGGCCGCCTTCCCCTGCTCTGCGTGTGCTGGTGACGGGATGGATGGACCCAGAAGCAGACACAGCCGCTCTCTGTCCAGTCACCACTGATGGGCATGGCGGGCGGACCTGTGGGTCGGAGAGCCCCGCCTTCCCCTTACACACAAGCATGTGTTGGTCAAGGTCCAGAAGGATGCACGTCTAAGGAAAGACCGCACCTTAATTAGACACGTGGTGGGTGACTCTGGAAGGGCTGTCTGATCTTGTCCTGGAGGACAGACGCGGGCATTCGGGGCATCTAGGAGGGCTGGGGTGCTGAGAGGAAGGGAGATGAGGAAGAGGAGGGAAGCTGAAGGTCTGCACACAAACTGTGCCGTGTCACAGCCAGCCACCGGCCAGGCCCAGGAAGGGGCCTCCAGGACTGTGCAAGCAGAGTCTTTCCAGAAAGTTAATGGCCGTGTGGGGTCGGAAACCACACCCTTGGCTTCCTTAACTCACCCCGTAAGCACCAGTCAAGACCAGCAAGGCCCTGGGACGGACCTTCCAGCACCGAAGATTGTGTTTATCATTCCACGTCTAGCTCTTTAAAGATCAGTGATTTTTGAAGAACTACCAAGAAAGAAATGCAAAAATATTTTATATTTTTTTTATTGCTGTTGCAAGTATGCACAGCAAAACAGTTACAAAAGTTCCTATTAAACGTTTCCATGTTGCATTAATGTTAAATGTTCTTGTTAAGGGTCTTCCTTCACACAGCTTCCAGATTCTGCTGTCCCTGTCCTTGTGACACTTTCATTTCTTCTTAAAAAACTTTTAAAATTCTAAATATTCAATGACATTAAATAATCTGCATTTTGAAATAGATATGAAAATCAATGGAATGTTTTTCTTCCTCTCAAGAATATGTTTTGGTTCTAAAATAAAATTATAACAAAATTGAAATGTGGGGAAACATAAAAAAAAAAGTATACACAGCAAAACATACACCACGCCAACAATTTCTACGTGTAAAATTCAGTGGATGAATTGCCTTATTCAGCTTGTGGGACCATCCTCGCCCTCTGTGTCCAAGTGGCTTCTCCCCAGTAGCATCAACTCGCTGCCCCTAAGCTCCCACGGGATCTTTCCGGTTACCGCTGTCGGTTTCGTCCCATGGAGAGAGCTCCTGAAGAGCACAGTCCCCAAGGCAGGCACCCTTCACCAGGGCAGCTGAAGGCCCTCGGGTCTCAGAAGACCTCAGGGAATAGTTTTGGTTTCAGTTTAAAGGTCATCTCAGGGCAGTGTGAGGGGTTCACACAGCCTCAATGGCTCCAAAAAGTCTAGCCCAGGAGAATTTGTATTTTCTCCCTTTTGAGAACACTTGGTTTTTACGTAAATAGAGGACCCTGCAGCCTGCAGCCTGCCTGTCCAGCGCTCCTCCTCGGTGCTCCTCACAAGGCGGAAGCGGGCTGCTGAAGGAAAGCCCTCTGTAAGGGTGGAGCCCGGTGTAAGGGGGAGCTGGGCACTAAGCGGGGCACGGTGCCGGCCCCACCCCGCTGCTTCCCACACACTAGCTCACCGGCTCCTGACGACCCCACGAAGCAGTGCTCCGCGTGGAGTGCAGTTCAGAGATGCGGCAACGGGCCCAGCATCTCACGCTGAGCCAGAGGGACACACCTGAGCCCAGGGCGGAGCCCCTCACTCTGCCCTCCGTGCTCTCCACCAAAGAGCAGCACACGCCCCTGCCGAGTGAAGCCCACTGCCTTCTCCACATACAGTGATGCCTGCAACCCCACGCCAACCACCCTTCCCACCACCGTTCCCACGACGGAATGAGCACTTCAACTTGACAGCTCACAGAACTATAAATTGTTCGTGCTCCTAGCTATCAAGCGGTGACATTAAAACGACTTCATATCCTTAACATACTCTCTCATTGGCTTCTCTCCCGTCCTTTAAACTTCTCCCAGCTTATTATAAACGGGTATAATTACTTCCCAGAAGTTTTGATGTTCGCTTCTTCATTGGCTTTGCAATAAAAAGCCTTTTTTACACCTGCTAACTTAGGAGACATGCCGCAGTCTAACTCTCAAGAAACTTCAAGATTAAATGCCAGCCACACTTTTTCTGGAGTGTGTTATTATACAGACAGAGGAGTCGGTCTGGGTGGCCGTGGACGCCCGGGAAGGGAGGTGAGAAATCGAATGCCACTCGTTTTTCTCTTCTTGTCGAAACGTTCACTCCACATCCACCTAAGAAGACGTGAAGCCGGAAGCCCTTTGGAGCGAGGTTGGTGAGGCTCACGAATGTCATCAGGGAGATCAATCGCCGGGAATGTCATCAGGGAGATCAATCGCCGGGAATGTCATCAGGGAGATCAATCGCCACGAATGTCATCAGGGAGATCAATCGCCAGGAAAGGACAGCACGCTCAGGGAAGTGGAGGGTCACAAAGGGCCTCCCCTGTGAGATGGAGTGACGCGGCGGCCGCGACAACGGGCTCAAACGCATCAAAGATCGCGGGGACGCACAAGAGGAGGACTGTTCCCTCCTGCAGGCACACGGGCTCCACGAGGCTGAGCCGACCGTCCGTTGGCAGCTCACTGCACCAGCAAGCGGGCCTACCAGGAGCCTCTCCCGAGGCCCTACCTCCTGAAGCACTGATGCAGTGTGGACCTCGCCGTGGGCACCAAGAACTCACTGTGAGGGCAACGGGGAAGAGAAGCTGCAGATCACACACGTCTCGCGTGCCCTGACCTACATCCGCACAGAGCGCTAGAAGCCCTCGCACAACGGCCAGAACTTAAAAACAGTGAACCACACGGCAGCCCAGCCCACAAGACGAGATAGGCTTCACCGCCCAGCCCACCTCTGAAATTCATTAACTAAGGAACGCATGGAGCCTGCCCCTGAAAGCACTATCCCCCAGAGAGGAACTGCATTTGGTAAATACGGAAACCCCGGCCAGTCTACGGAGCCTGGATGGCTTTACATCAATTTCCACTCAGGTTAGCAATCTTTTCAGAAATCAAACTCCATACATAAAGCCACTTACGGCTGGCTTTTCTTCCCCATCGAGTGGTGTAAAAAAATCCTTACATGAACAGCTAGGATCCATTACAGACCAGCAAAATCAAGCATCATCCAGGATAATTGCCTGACACCTGAGATTAATTCCGCAGCTGCCTGGGAGCCGACGTGTAAATCCCACGCCTGCGTGCCTGCCCTGGCTGGGAAGATGAAGTGCTGTTCCTTTATTGCATGACGTGCCACAGCCTCACATGTCTACAGCGGCCCGTGGCTGCCTGCGCAACCACCAAACACCCGCGGAAGGACAAGCGCCAACGCGTCCTGCTTTCAGGCAGAGGCAGGAGTACTCTTCCAAAGGCCACCACGCGCGGGTCTGCCCGGCTGCCAATCAAGTTTACATTTTATAAAGTGAAGTTAAGTGTTAGGCAATTATCTGCATAATTAATTTTCCAATGGCCTCTGCCTAAATCATCTAAGTGCCCACCAGCGTGGTGGGAGCTGGGGGAGCAGAGAGGCAGGATCTAAATTCCCTGCTGATTTGAGCTACACAGCTCAGGGCTTTAGACATAAACTGCAATTCCTGGTCCATTCAGCACGGGGACCTTCTGTCAGGAAACCGTGTTGCTACTGTCACGCCAGCCCCGGTCACCGTGACCCCAGGCATGGTGGGATCACACTACAATGCTCTCAGCGATGGGATCACACCCCCCGGCCCAGGGCTCTCACCGATGGATCACACCACCCTGTGCACACACCCCCAGGGCTCTCAGTGGCTGATGTTCTGGAAGGAGGCAGCCAGGCCTTTCTCCCGAGTCTTACTGTGGGAGCTCTGCTGACACCTGCCCAGCACCCCCCCGACACACAAGCCTCCAGGGAGACACAGAAGGTGGCTGTGCTCCAGGTGCCCAGGCTGGGACTTGAACCCAGGTCTCTCCCATGAAGAGCAGGAAGTCTACTCTGCACCCTCAAGGTCTCCTCTCTGCACCACCCAGCTCAAAGCCAGGCATCCCTCGTGGCCCCTCCCGGCAAGCCAGAGCCCCCAGGAAGGCTGCGGAGGGAGAAGAGTTGACGTCAGCTCCGTCACAGACCCACTTTCTCTGCAACTCCCAGCTCGCCGGCCTCAGAGAATGGTTATAATACCCGCCCTGCAGACTGCAAAGCTCAGGCTTTGAAGAGCTTAGGTGTTCTGGTGCCTAGGAGGTGCCCAGGCTGGGCTTCACGGCCGGGTCTGTCTAGCGACAGACTCTTAGCTACTGCAAGATGCTCAGGAACCCGTGTCCCCCGTGCCTGTGTCCTGTCTCCTCCTCACGCACAGCCAGCCTTCTGAAGCCAGGTGCCTCACTCACCCGTGACGCTTCGGGAGCACTGAGCACAGCTCCTGGTCCAGAGATGCTCAGAGGGGCAAGGAGGGACCCTAGCGGGAGGGAGGGGGAGTCGCGGAATGACGTACCAGGAGCCTGTGATGTTGCCGCCGGCTGCTGGAGGCCGGTGTGACGAGCGGCCCTGCCCGCGGGGTTTCCTGACTGTCCTCCTCCCGGGAGCAGGTCCCCGGCTCTTCTTCCTGGGAAGCTACAGAGCGGCTTCTACACCAGCCCTTCGGTTGGCAGCCCAGTACCTCCCCACCTGCAGGACCAGGGCCCCGTCCCAAGGGCGTCTGTAGGCAAAGCTCACTGTGTCCCCTGCCCCTCAGGCCTCTCTCGGTGGCGCCTTGTGGCCTCAGTATGGAGACCTTCTTCTTGACGGGCTGTGTTGCTTAACACAGACAGGTGGTGGTGTGCTACAGGGCAAGAGCCATGCTGGTGCGACAGTTAGCACTCACAGGCTAACCAAAAGTCAACGGTTCAAACCCAGCATTTGCTTAGCGGCCGGATGCTTACCCGCTGCACCACTCGGCAGGGCGAAAAGCACTTGAGCCTCTAAGTCCACACCAGGAACCAGGTGCCACGGAGCCACCTCCGATTTGCAGTGACCCCCACGTGTCAGGGTGGGACGGTGCTCTGTAGGGCTGCCAATTCCCTGAAAAAGCAGAACTTGAACCAAACACCTGGGGAGACATTTGCAATGAGCACGGCAAGCAAGAAAGACCAATAACCAACAGAAAGAACTCCCCAATCCAACAGGAAAAGCACTCCGGTCGCACACTAAGCGAAACAAAGACAAGTCCTTCACAAAGAAAAAGCAGGTGGCCAAAAAAGGGGGCAAATGTTGAGCCTTGCTACTAACAAAAATTTAAAGTGAGGAACAGATGTCCCCTGAAGAACTGCAGAAACTAATTTAGTTACTCACACACACATACATGCACACGTGTGTATGCGTGTACACAAAGCCATGTGGGCACATTCCAGGGCTCGGCTGCTAACAGAAAGGCCGGCGGTTTGAACACACCAGCGGCTCAAGGAACAGAGACCTGCCCTTTAGCTCCCCAAAGATTCTAGCCAAGAAAGCCCTAGGGGCAGCTGTCCTCTGCCACACAGGGTGGCTGTGCGCTGCAGTCAACACCGGGGCACTGATCACCCACGGGCCTCCTCTCTGGAGGGCAGACCAGCACCATGCGGGGCCTTCTGCACAGACCCCAGCCCCGCGATTCCTCCGGGAACCATCCGAGGAGCGCACAGCACACGCACCAGGACGGCCCCCGAGTCCCCTTCCGTCCCGGCCCTCCCACCATGAGGAGGACTACCAGGGTCAGGCCAACGGTGCAAGTGCCACAGCTGTGGGCACTTCTGACAGGGCCAGCGTCCCTGAGGCAAGGGGAGTGGACATTTTTGTTTGTAAGTGGGACTCCCAATTTTGTTTAAAGTTGTTTAAATTTAAGGTATGGGTGTGATACCTGAATAAAGGGTTTTTTAAGTTGAAAGAGTGATGTTCATGGGACAAACAATGGACCGAATGTCTACCTACACAACATAAAACTTGCACACTCCTACTTCTTCTGAAACATGTAATTGATACCAAGGCGACCGTATGGAAACAAACTTTAGGGGAAAAGGGTGGGCGGCCATTAGCCTACTCAGTGGAATTAGAATATAACCATCGGTTTATCGTGCCCGCCGGTGCCAACCTTCCCTCCTTCCTTCCTGTTGGATGACAGGAATCCAGGTCCAAGGCCATGTCAGTACAGGGCATCCCCCATGCTACCCGTCCCTCACAGACTGGTCTTTTCAGGTGTTTATGGTGATACCAGCCTTGATGTTGTAAGGAGCCCTGGTGACGTAACAGTTAAGTGCTCAGCTGTGACCTGAAAGATTGGTGGTTCAAACCTACCCAAGTAGCTCCCTAGGAGGGAAGACCTGGCAACCTGCCTCCATAAAAGACAGAGCCCAGAAAATGCTGTGGGGCAGTTCTCCTCGGACACAGGGCGGCATGAGCCAAGCTCTCTCCAAGGAAACTGACAGCAAGCCAATAGCTGCTAACTGTCTCACCCACGGAAACTGCTTCCCGTTAACAAACCGTCACTCGCGTTTTAGTGCAGAACACGCACTGTCACTGACCTCCCAACGTCTGCTTTGTCACAAAGTGGCCCGAGCGCCCCTCACTTCCACACCTGAAGCCCAGCGTCTGCACAAGACTCCGGCTCCCCTGGGTACACCTCGTGTGAGTGGCCCGGGGGCCGGTGTGACACGACAGGCCATGAGCGTGTCCTGCATTCTGCAGACGTGGAAGGCGGCGATGCGTCTTTCTTTCCTTTTTTTGTTGAGAGCACAACTAAACAGGTGGATTTTGAACTTGGTGAGTGCTGTGCCTTGAACTGGGTCCCCCAAACATGTGCTGTGCACCCTAACCTCTCTGTCTGGGGTTGGAATCCCATCTGGAAGGTCGTCTTTGTTATGCCAGTGAAGCAAGGTTAGCGTAGGGTGTGTTTTAAGTCCTTCTCTTTTGGGATGTTGTAGTTGCTAGGTGCCTCCAGCAGGCCCCAGCTCCGACTCCTACTGACCCCATGTGCAACGGAACAAAACACTGCCTGGTCCTGAGCCAGCCTCACAATCCTTGCTCTACCCGAGCCCGTCGTTGCAGCCCCCGTGTCAGTCCACCTCATCGAGGGCCTTCCCCTTTCTCGCTGCCCCGCCACCCTACCAAGCAGACATCCTTCTCCAGGGAATGGTCCCCTTCTGACACAAGTCCAAAGTAGGTGAGACGAAGCCTGGCCGTTCTTGCCTCCAAGGAGGACCCGGCTGCACTTCCTCCAGGACAGACCTGTAGTTCTTCTGGAGGTCCAGGGACGTTCAGCATCCGCCAGCACCACAACTCAAAAGCATCAACTCTTCTTCTTCTTCGGTCTTCCTTACTCATTGTCCAGCTCTCACACGCATGTGAGGCGACTGAAAATACCACGACCTGGGCAAGGTGCACCTTAGTCTTCAAAGTGATATCTTGCCCTTTAACACTTTAATGGGGTCCCTTGCAGCAGACATGCCCAGTGCAATAGGATGTCTGATTTCTTGACTGCTGCTTCCGTGGGTGTTGACTGTGGATCCAAGTAAAATGAAATCCTTGACAACTTCAATCTTGTGTCCACACATTGTGATGCTGCTTATTGGTCCAGTTGTGAGGATTTTTGTTTTCTTTATATTGAGGTGTAATCCATGCTGCAGACTGTAGCCTTCAATCTTCACCAGTAAGTGCTTCAAGTCATCCTCACTTTGAGCAAGCAAGGTTGTGTCATCTGCATGTCGCAGGTTGTTAATGAGTCTTCTGAGATAGCAAAGAGATTAAACAGACCAGCAAGCAGAGCAAGGTGGGGTAAGACAGATACGGAGGCACCAGGCAGCGGCAGCTGAATTCAGACGTAAGGACCCAGAGCAGACCCAGAGAGAAAGCCTCTCCCTGGAGCGGCCACCCCGGATTCAGGCTTCCCGCCTCCTGGAACGTGAGACAGCACGTCCGCTCCTCCACCCGCCCACGCGTGTATTTCTGTTACAGCAGCACTAGAGACCTCAGACGGCGGGAACTCTGCGAGCCCCCGAGTGAGAAGAAAAACAGCCAGCGTCCCTGGGCCTGGGGCTGTCTTCAGAGGGAGGGAGGCAGGGACAAGAAGGGCAGAGAGAGGGAGGGAGGGGCAGGAGGGAAGGGGAGAGGAAGGAGAGGGCAGGAGGAGGAGCCTGGAGAGACGGAGGGAGGAACAGGAGGGAAGGGGAGAGGGAGGAGGGGATGGGCGGAGCCTGGAGAGAGGGGGGAGGGGCAGGAGGGAAGGGGAGAGGGAGGAGAGGGCAGGGGGAGGAGCCTGGAGAGAGGGAGGGAGGAACAGGAGGGAAAGGGAGAGGGAAGAAGGGATGGGGTGGAGCCTGGAGAGAGGGGGGAGGGGCAGGAGGGAAGGGGAGAGGGAGGAGGGGATGGCGGAGCCTGGAGAGACAGAGGGAGGGAAGAACAGGAGGGAAGGGGAGAGGGAGGAGAGGATGAGCATAGCCTGGAGAGAGCGAGGGAAGAATAGGAGGGGGGGAGAGGGAGGGGAGGGGAGGGGCCTGGGCAGGAGGGGGGAGAGGGAGGGGAGGGGAGGGGCCTGGAGAGAGGGAGGGAACAGAGCACCTACTGTACTTTGTCTCCTGCATCTCCAGCCCTTCCTACTATTAGCACCTGACCTGCCTGTTGGGAGCTCTGGTGGTGTAGTGCCTAAGGTGTCTGACTGCTAACCAGAAGGCTGGCGGTTGAAGCCCACCAACCACTCCTT
Organism: Orycteropus afer afer; assembly: GCF_000298275.1. Classification (NCBI taxonomy): domain Eukaryota; kingdom Metazoa; phylum Chordata; class Mammalia; order Tubulidentata; family Orycteropodidae; genus Orycteropus; species Orycteropus afer. The sequence goes on from NW_006922169.1 coordinate 532,925, forward strand.
GGAAGGCAGGTTGGGCAATCTACTTCCATAGTGATACCACCACAGAAACCCAAGGAGAGGTTGTTATGAGTCGGATCTGACTCGACACAGTATTTGGTTCATTTTTTTGCCTGTTAGGTTCCCCTCATTTTGCTCAATCTTGCCCGGGGGTACCACAGCCACCCACTTTGAAGGTGTAGACCCAGTGCCACCAGGAAAGGGCCACCTGACCTCTCTCCCAATGACTCCTGAGCAGGGGTGGCAGGGCCCCACAGCCCCACAGGTCGCACAGCCAGGCCACCTTGGCCGCGTCCTCCCAGCCCCTTTGGCTCCTGGCCCAGCTCCGTGCACTCGAGCCCCTTGAGTGTCTCCATACAACTGCTCCCCGACAAGCGGGATCCAGAGTGGTCCTTCAGGGGGGAGGGGGAGGTGAGGAGAGCAGGGAGCACGGGGATGAAAGTGCCTTCCGACACCCACACACACCCACACACGTGTGCACACACACATGCACCTCACACGTGCGCACACACATATGCATGCACACACAGGCCCCCACGGGCACACACACATGTGCATGCATGGGCACACACATGTGCATGCATGGGCACACACAGCACACACCCGTGTGCACAGGCACACCCGTGTGCACAGAGAAGAGCCAGCTCGTTCTGCAAGCCCTTCCCAAAATACAAACCAGGCGAGTTGCACCCTCAGATGGCCTGTTCTAATAACTTAGCCTGCAGTCTTCTCATGAAATTAATATCTGCTCCAGTGGTTCCCAGCTTCCCTTGTAAAAATAATGGCAGCTGATGGGGAAGCGCTGTCACGCACTCGGTGCCAGGCACCGCCAGCGAGACAGCTGCACGCTCAGGAGAAGAAAGGTGTGCACAGACAAAGGAATAATTACAACGAGCCACCAGAACCAGCCCTGGATTTAAGTGTTTAAATGTTTTAATTTAAAAGAACAATGGCTCCTTGAAGTGTCTTCCCAACTGGTGCTGACAACCTGCCATTTATGAATCAGTGTTAGATGACAGTGGCTCGGGGGTGACACCAACAGCAGAGAGGCGTGAGGGCCCTGAAACAGCAGCCCCGCTCGCTCCACGCGGGTTTCCAGATGACTCGGCTCTGCACACAGGCTCTCGATGTATCAACTAAAGCAGGAGCTCTCCTGCGGCACAGAGGCCTGCTGGCAAGGGAGGCTTCCACGTGCGGCGGCCTGTGGGTAAAGCAAGGTGTCTCACTTGTCGGGGGGCCACAGCGTCTTAACTAGGACTCCTGGCAAAAGTGAATATTCAGAAAAATGTGTCTAAGTCAGTGGTAAGGAGCCCTGGTGATGCAGCAGTGAAGCGCTCGGTTGTTCACCGAAAGATTGGAGGTTTGAACCCACCAGCTTCTCTGCAGGAGAAAGATCCTGCAATCTGCTTCCATGAAGACTGACAGCCTGGGAGACCCTGTGGGCAGTTCCACTCTGTCCTCTAGGGGCGCTGTGGGTCAGAATGGACTCCAGGCAGTGGGTGTGGTTTGGGCTTTGCTTCTGTGA
>NW_006922169.1:534741-539765 GCF_000298275.1 Orycteropus afer afer
GGAGACCCTGCGGGCAGTTCCACTCTGTCCTCTAGGGGCGCTGTGGGTCCGAATGGACTCCAGGTAGTGGGTAGGCAGTGGCTCTCACCCAGGGGTGCTTTCCTCCCTGGGAAACATTTGGTAATGTTTGGAGACATGCTTGGTTGTTACAACTCAGGCAGGAGTCCCCGGGGGTGCAGGCAGTTAATGTTCTCAGCTGCTCACCAAAAGACTGGAGGTTTGAGCAAGTGCCTCTGAAGAAAGACCTGGTGTCCACTTCTGAAAAACCAGCCCCTGGAAACCCTGTCGAGCCAGTCACACTCAGACACACACGGGTCTCCGTGAGTCCAAATCAACTTGACGCTCTTCTTTTTAATAGCGTGGGGAGGGCTGCTGCTGGTGTCTAGCGGGTAGAAGCCAGGGACGCTGGTAAACATCCTACAGTGCACAGGCCAGGCCCTACCACAAAGAAACATCCAGTCCCCGGTGTCAACAATGCCGAGAGGAGAAACCCCACAGAAACAAGCCCGAGATGCTGGAAGTGGTGCCCAGATGCAAGACACCCCTCCTCACACATGTGCATCATTTTAACCAGCAAAGAGGCTCACATGCTCCCTTGGTACTTATTTTCTACAAAGAGCCGCGTGAGCCTGTGGCCTGGGCCTGCAGGCCGCTGAGTTGAAGGGTCTCACACAGGCTTTGTGTTGCCTTCCACAGAGCACTCAGGCTTGCTCCCGACGAGGGCAGCCCGCCTGCAGCTCCATGGAGGATCTCTAAGTGAGGGACACAAGGCTCCAAGTGGGCCAATTAGAAACGCCACTTCTGCCGAGAGTGGTGCTTAGTTCTGCAGTAAGTTGATGGGAGTCTCAAAATCTGTGATTTTTTTTTTTTTTTTTTTACCATAACCATTTTCACAGCGGGAGGATGAGAGTGGAAGGAAAACAGATGGTACGTGGGTAAACATCATTCTGAAGGTGGAGGCCCCAGCGTCCCTGTGCCAGGGAGGCAGGGCTCAACCCCAGGAGCCCACGGCCCCTCCTGAATCGTGGGCACACTGGTCGCCCACCTACCCAAGCTGGCTGTCCTGCACCGGGTTTTTATGGAAAGCACACTGACATGCCCTTAAACACACCTTGCATAAATCCTCATTTACTTGCCCAATTTAGCAAAGATCAATGAAATCCATCATGCTAAATGGAAGCCTTTAAAGCAGTAGTAACTGTTTCCGGGGGCCTGTGCTTGCATTTGCACAAGTGGTCTCGGAGCGAGATCCAGTTCAGGGTCCTTATCGTCATCCGGAGGAACATGCCGACATGCAGGTGCGGAACCTGAAGACTCACGGTGATTCCCGACCTTCCCTCAAGCCGGATTTTGTAAACTAAGGACACGGGGAACGCGAATGCACCCTGCCCGACCACCAGTTCAGCCTGACTCTTCTCACTGATGCGGACCAACAGCCCGGAGCGGCCACGGGAGATAGGACTTCCCTCCCAGTGCAGCGGGTGTAGGTGGCCAGTAAGGGGCCGTGGGAGTCCCAAGGCCCGGCCCAGTCGCGCTGGCCTGCTCACTAAAATCAGGAGGCTGTCCCCCAGCTTCCTTCCTGCCACGGTCCCCGATTCCAGGCCTAAGCCCTCTCTCTACGTCTGCAGGAGAACGGCACCTCGGCCCTGGGACGGAGGGAGACAGTGGGACGTGCTCCCGGCTGCGCTTCGAGTCTGCTGTTCTCGGAGGCCTCTGGGGAAGCTGCCATGAAGCAGCACCCAAGGACCTACTCAGAAACGTGCAAAGAGCCGCGTCGCTCTCACCCCGAGACTGAAGCTGGAGAGAGCAGGCAGCTTTGAAGATACATCCAAACTGGACAGAAACTTCCACCACAGACCCACGACCCCTGCCCTGACTGTCCCGGCATGCTCTCACGGGGCGTCTCCCCACGACCCCTGCCCCGACCGTCCCGGCCCGCTCTCATGGGGCAATGAGGCAATGTGCCTGCAGATGTGCTGGTCTGGACTTGTCCCAGTGACGGCACCCTTTGGGGATGCAGCACTTTGGGCGGGTGGTACGCGCTCTCCGTTTCTCGCCCTCTGTCAGGAAGCAGCATGGTGGCTGGGGAAACAGTACAGCTGGCTGTACTCTGCAGCACGGACCGGGGCGCCCCTGGCCCACGCAGTGAGGGGACAGCTAGGATGCTGAATTTAAAGCCTGGGGACCCCTGATGCTGGCGACAGCCCCAAGTCTCAGAAAGCCACTCACAGTAAGCCCACCGAACACCAGACCAGAACTGAATAGGGAGTAGTGTGGACCCCACAGCTGATAGCACAACACTGGAGAAAACACAAAACTCATGAGAAGAGAAGGCTTTACCTCACGTTTAATAGGATTTCTGCCACAGCTGTACCCACATGCTCACATCTGGAACAAAAAGACGGTTTCCTCTGGTGTCCCTCTCTAACGGGAGTCCAGCACCCTTCTGCCAGCGTGTCATACGGTGGTGGCTGCATGGTGCTCTGAGGCCGGGAGCTATGATGCTGGGATCCCAAAGACCAGCAGGGTCATGCAGGTGGACAGACCCGGCAGAGCTCCCAGACTTAGACACACTAGGAGGAAAGGTCGGGTGATTCAAAATGAGCCCACACGAGGCCCGTGGGTCACAACGGAGCACGGTCCACCTTGCTGGCATCAGACACGTCATCAGGGAGACGGTCAGTGGAGCAGGACACCATGCTGGTGAAACAGAGAAGCGGTGACCGCGAGGGAGCGCCGCGCTGCTAGGGTGTGGCACGGTCGTCCAGTGACGGACTGGAGCACACTGGCGACCATGAGGACGGGGCACAGGGGGCCGCGTTTCGTTCTGCTGTACATGAGGTCACCACATGAAGTACAACAGCATCTAAGAGAAGCGCACGACAGCCCACAGGACGGCCCTTCGTGACTCCCAGACCCCTGAAGACGGTGCCGGTGTGGACTTGGAGCACTTCCCTCGATCCTCTAACAGATCAATAATCCTCGGTTATGAACACGTGTTCGGATCAGCGGGGGTGATTTTCACCTCTTCAGTGGTTAAACTCCACCTCATCGTGGTTTGTCAACCATTATGACTATGGTTCCTGCAGCTTTCCAATGACACGCCCCATCGCCCGAAGCCCCGTGTTTTTATAGTGCACCCTCACTTGGCAATCTCTGCACACTGCCTTTGGGATTTACTGTAGGGTATTCGCTACACTGGACAACGGACTAAGACTGACCACAAAGGACAGGGGTGGAGTGACAAGGAGGGAGGCATGGTGAAGAGAGATTTCTGTCAATGAGTGGTCTGTACAAAGGGCCACCCCCTACCCAGCTGGGCAGACTCGACTCACCGACCCTCACGATTCATGGCATCAGCACTGGCCCACGTGCTACACTGTAGCCGTACCCCAGACCCATGCACGGAGATTTGTGTTCATCTGCAGATGTGTGCGGGGTGGTGAGGACATGGCGTTGCCCAACATACACGTCCCCACCTGCGCTCCAACAAGGCGATGTTTTTTGTGGTCTATTATGTGCCATATTTCCCACGTTTTCCCGCTTTTTGTTGGTGCTTTTGCTGTTTAAAATGGCCCGTAAGCACAGTGCTGTAAGTGCTGTGTAGCGTTGCATCTTACAATGAAAGGTGTGTGTCAGACAGGCTTCATTCGGGCACTAGTTACAGGGATGTTGGCAGAGAGTTCAATGTTGATGGATCAATAACATATTAAATAAGGTGTCTGCAAACAGAAACACAGACACAGCAAGGTCATATATTGTTGGTTGACCAAATCTTGTGACCAGAGGCGTGCAGGTCACAACCCAGCACCTCCCTGTGGGAGCAATGGGTCAGTGTTCACATTGGCAGCATTTCCACGACCTTATAGGGCAGCACCGGGAATAAGGAGGACGGACTGTTAAGAGCTAGGCTGACAGGAGCACGCCCCCTGTGCTGTGGGTGATGTCTCCACTGATGGTGCCAGTGACCCTCCTTCCTCTGCACCAGCAGACTTCTCCTCCCACCAGAGGGGGCGGAATGCTACCCCTACGTACCTAAGCATCTATCAAGACAGCCCTTGAATCTGGGCTGTCCAGTGACCACTTCGATCGATGGAATGCAGTGGAGGAAATGTTCCCGGACTTCTGAGGTCCCAAGGTGCTGTCAGGCTTCCTCCTGGACCTTTTGAGACATCCGCTTCCACAAGTAGCCCAATGCTGTTGGGAGCCTGAATTACACCTAGTCTATAGTCACAGAGCGAGGAAGCAGACGCAGGGAGCCAGGTAAGGCTGGGAACCCAGGCCACGCCCCTCCTGAGCAGTGGGAAGCAGAGAAAAAGCTGGGGGCAGGGACTAGGACAGAGCGAGGAAGCAGAGGCAGAGATCCAGGTAAGGCTGGGAACCCAGGCCACCGCTCCCAAGCGGTGGGAAAGAAGCAGGGATCTATGGAAGCGGAGGGTGGAGAGGGTGGAGAGGTTTGTCCTACAGTTTGTCCTACTGTGGTGGCATGTTGTTGTGAGGCTTCAGGCTGCGCCCCTGGTGTCTCAAACCCCATAGGGATGCACCTGGTGCACAGGTTTCAACAGCTTACGGACTGAGACCAACTAGGAAAAAGGAAGAGGCCATCCACTTCTCAAAGAATTGGCCATGGAAAACCTTACGAATAGCAGAGAAACTCTGTCTGATACATTACTGTGCAACTTTATGAATAGCCTGGAAACATCGTCCAATACAGTGCAGGAGGATAAGCCACTTAGGTCGGAAGGCTCTCAAAATAGGACCAGGAAAGAGCTGCATCATCACAGTAGAACCAGCCTTAATGATACGGATAAGGTAAAGGTTTTGAGAGCTCTATTTGCTGACTTGGCATGACTGAAACTAAGGAGAAACAGCTGCAAACATCCATTAATAATTGAAACATGGAATGTACGAAGCATGAATCTAGGGAAATTGGATGTTGTCAAAAATGAAACAGAGTGCATAAAGATGGATATCCTCGGCATTAGTGAGCGGAAATGGACTGTTTTGGCCACTTTGAATCAGAC
>NW_006922169.1:550033-564638 GCF_000298275.1 Orycteropus afer afer
CAATTACTATAATGAATGTGCAAAGGCTTGGAGTTAGAAAATCAAAAGAGAAGAACACGCTTGGCATTTCTCAAGCTGAAAGAACTGAGGAAAAAATTTAAGCCTTGAGTTGCAATATTGGAAGGTTCTATGGAAAAAATACTGAATGATGCAGGAAACATCAAAAGAAGATGGAAGGAATACACAGAGTCACTGTACCAAAAGGAGCTGGTTGATCTTCATCCATTTCAGGAGGTGCCATAGGGTCAAGAACCAATGGTACTAAAGGAAGAAGTTGAAGCTGCACTGAAGGAATTGGCAAAGAATAAGGCTCAGGGAATTGGCGGAATACCCATTGAGAAGTTTCAACAAACGGATGCCCCAGTGGAGGCACTCAACTTGGTTATGCCAAGAGATTTTGAAAACAGCTACCTGGCCAACTGACTAGAAGAGATCCATATCTGTACCCATTCCAAAGAAAGGTGATCCCACAAAATGTGGAAATTATCTAACATTATCATTAATATCTCACGCAAGTAAGATCTTATTATGTTGTTACGTGCTGTCGAGTCAGACTTGACTCACAGCGACCCCTTCTTGGGTTTCTGAGGCGGTATCACTACAGAAGTAAATTGCCCAACCTTCCTTCCGAGGAGTGGCTGAGTCAGATTTTACTGAAAATAATTCAAAAGCAGTTGCAGCAGTATATTGACAAAGAACTTCCAGAGGTGCAAGCTGGATTCAGAAGAGGACATGGAACAAGGGATATCATAGCTACTGTCAGATGGATTTTGGCTCAAAGCAAAGAATACTAGAAAGATGTTTACTTGTGTTTTATTGACTACGCAAAGACATTTGATTGTGTGGATCATAACAAACTGTGCATAATATTGAGAAGAATGGAAATTCCTGAACACTTGATTGTACTCATGAGGAACCTGTACATAGACCAGGAGGCTGTTGTTTGAACAGAACAAGGGAACACTGAATGGTTTAAAATCAAGAAGGGAGTGTGTCAGGGCTGTATCCTTTCCCCACACTTATTCAATCTATATGCCAAGCAAATAATCCGAGAAGCTGGACTACATGAAGAAGGACGTGGCATCAAGATTGGAGGAAAAATCATTAACAACCTACAATATGCTGATGATACAACTTTGCTTGCTCAAAGTGAGGATGACTTGAAGCACTTACTGATGAAGATTGAAGAATACAGTGTGCAGTATGGATTACATCTCGATATAAAGAAAACAAAAATCTTCACAACTGGACCAATAAGCAGCATCACAGTAAATGAAGAAAAGACTGAAGTTGTCAAAGAATTCACATGGTTTGGTTCTCCAATCGATGCCAATGGAAGCAGCAGTCAGGACATCAGATGAAGTACAGCACTGGGCAAGTCGGCTACAAAGGACCTTTTTCAAGTGCTGAGGAGCAAGGATGTCTCCTTGAGGATTAAGGTGTGCCTGACACAAGTCATGATATTTTCAATCACCTCATATGGATGTGAGAGCTGGACAATGAATAAGGAAGACCGAAGAATAGACCAAAGAATTGATGCTTTTGAGTTGTGGTGCTGGCAAAGAATGCTGAAAGCACCATGGACTGCTAAAAGAACTAACAGATCTGTCCTGGAGGAAGTGCAGCCGGAATGCTCCTTGGAAGCAAGAATGGCCAGACTTCGTCTCACCTACTCTGGTCATGTTGTCAGAAGGGACCATTCTCTGGAGAAGAATGTCATGCTTGGTAAGATGGAGGGTCGAAGAAAGAGGGGAAGGCCCTCAACGAGATGGACTGACATGGGGGCTGTGACTATGGGCACAAGTATAGCAAGGATCATGGAGCTGGCGTGGGACTGAGCAGTGTTTCATTCTGCTGCATATGGGGTTCCTGTGAGTCGCACACGACTCACCAGCACCTAAGAATGACAACAGTCGCAGCTCATCTTCCAGCCGACAGCTGACAGCCACTGCCAACTACACAGGGGAGCCATGCTGGATGTCCAATCTAGTCAAGCCTTGGGATGACTCCAGCCCTGGCCACCACCTGTCTGCACCTGTGAGCGGGGCCTCAAGGATGAACCGCCAGCTAAGCCCAGCCAGCCCACAGCACCCCACGAGATAATAACACACTTCTGTCTCAAGCATCTGTGCTTTGAGGTTTGTTTTGCAGCTACAGACTGAAACATACACTCCCTGTCTCCACAAACGCTCACTTTGAAAAGACAAGCATCTTCAAATACCACAATTTGAAGCACCAAGGTTGTTTTGACCATTTTGACAAAAAGTCAAACTATTTTTCAGTGAGGAGACAGGTCTTTTAAAAGTTAAAAATATATTCAGTCAGAATAGTCAACACAAGAAGGCATCTGCTAGGCGGAGAGGAAACATGAAAGGAGACTTGGAACATGCCACCCAGTGCATTTGTGTTGTGTAAATAATAGTGGAATTTGGTTTTCTTGATGTTTTTCAAGTGAGTTGAGTCTTTCTGCTAATTGTTAACCCTTCGGGGGCACTAAGGAGGAGCCGGGCTTTGGGGCTCAGGTTTCTGGGAGTGGAACTATTTTGTAAGAGGGCAGGTTTTATGGTTTCCCAGGGCATCTTTCAGACACTCCTGGGACGTACCTGTGGGCTTGGGTTAGCTTCCATCAACAGCGTTGCAAAGTTCTGCAGAAAGTTCTTTGAACACAGATCATTCTTTTCTGTATCTAATGTGTTCAGAGCAGTTTTTTCTCCCTGATCCACTCAAATGAAGTTCTGACAGCCAATGAATTTTGCATAAGCAGAGACATATGACACGGCCGGGGAAGGACTATGGCCGACCGATTATGCCCACGTGCCACCTGGCACTGTTACAAACCTCTGATAAAAGTCTTGAGGGGGGCACTTCCCACACAAAGTATTTCTCTCACAGCAAAACGTGTCCAATCGATTTATGAGGCACTTCCAAGGAGAACAAAGCACACACATAAAACTAACACTTACCAAGAGGCTCAGCAGCTGCTTCGGAAGAGACACAATTAAGCTGCACGGGGTGTGAATTTTCCTATCTCCTAACGTGGATTCTTCACGGAAGCTGCATCTTTCTGCTGGCAAGCTTGTTTGTTCTGACGACCGCATACATTAAGAAAGGGCCAGCGCGCCTGCTCAGGGAACCGAGCCTTTACTCCAAGGCTCACCAGGGACAACGTGACCCGTCAGCTAGGGGCATGCTGGTCTGTTCTGCCTAGTCATGGACCCTGGAGTCAGCATCACTGGAGGGACCCACTTGGCCTCTGGGACAAGTCCGGACCTCTGCCTGTTCTTGGTAAATAAAGTTTTATTGGCACATAGCACCACTCATGCATTCATGTATTGTCTCTGGCCATTTTCATGTGACAATAGCTGAGCTGAGTGCCAGTGACAGAGACTCTGTGGCCCACAGAGCTGAGAGTATTTGTTACCTGGCCTTTGACAAGAGAAGGCTGCCAGGCCCTAGAACGCTGACCCTTCTTCCTGGGGGAGGAGGAGAGGTCTGGTGGGGAGCCTGGGGATGGAATTCCATGAAGCTGTCAATGGCGACTCTGCAGACCACAGCACACACGGGTCTCCCATGGTGTCAGGAGATGAGCCCCTAAGTTGGAAAGAGACATAGTGGCTATGATGGACCCCACCACACCGACGAATGGGAAGATGGCGCAGGTGCAGACAAGGTCTCGCCCTGTTGGGCATGGGGTCACCAAGACAGCAGCTAACAAATCAACTGACGAACAGAAGAGGACCAGTCCCTTTGGAACCATCGACATGGCTTCTGTCTCCCAAGGGGAGGTCTGCAGGCCCACTGGGATTTTCCCGGTAGTCTTGTCCCAGGAAAATGGCTGTTCATTTTGCCTCAGTCATCACGAGGTCTCTGGAAACGTCATTCCCATTCTCGGGCACAGGCGACCTGGACCACACGCCAGAAACCAGGAGGCACGGTGACACCGCAGAGGGAAAGAAAAGCACCCTCATGTCCTCATTACCCGAGCACACGGCGATCAGAACCCTCACGTCCTCATTACCCGAGCACACGGCGATCGGAACACTCACGTCCTTATTACCCAAACACACGAGTGATCGGAACCCTCATGTCCTCATTACCGCAGCGCACGGTGATCGGAACCCTCAAGTCCTCATTACCTGAGGACACGAGTGATCAGAACAGCACACCTGCTTTCACAAAAGCCCGTTACCAGGTCTTTCTCCCGCAGAACCATAGGGGAGGTTCAAACCACTGACCTTTCCGTTAGCAGCTGAGCGCTTAACCCCTGTGCCAACAGGGCTCTTCCTGGCTCCTGGTAACCACCAATCATTTGTCTTCATGCAACTGCCCATTCGGATATTTCGTATCCGCAGGATCATACCATTTTCATCCCTTTGTGTCTGGTTTATTGCACTCAACACATGGTTTTGAGGTCCACTCACGTAGTGGGGATTGGAATTTCATTTCCCTTTATGGTTAATAGTCCGTCGCGTCATGGACCCCACTGTGTTGGTCCTGTCATCTGTGGATGGGTATGTGGAGGTTTCCAGGTTTTGGAGGGCCCTGCTACTTCTGCCTCCCACTCCCTGATGTGAGCGCTCCCTTTCCATCCTCCCCTCTTCCCTCCATGCACCCAGGTGGAGGCCAGGGGAGCCGAGCCCAGGTGTGGGCCAGGAATGATGGCCCTGTGCTCTGGCAGTGGGCCCCTCCGGGCATGACAGCTGCAGCAGAAGCCAGGCGGGAGGTCTTACAGGTGCAGGTTCAGACCCTCCTCCCTCACCTCGGCCTGCCTGTCCTAGGACGACGATCACACAGGTCCTCCGAGTTTCAGTTTTCTGTAAAGTGGGCACAGTGATAAGATGCAAGCCCGTGTGAGTCCCTGGGTACAGTAACCAAAATCAACAACAACAACAGTTAAAAACCAGCTGCTGCTGAGTCGACTTTAACTCAGGCTGACCCTGTGTGCCACATGACGCCGCGCCCCACGGGGTTTCCACGGCTGACCCTGTGTGTCATGGGACTGGCACACACCCCTCGGGGTTTCCACGGCTACTTTTTGGAAGTCAGAAGCCAGGCCTTTCTTCCAAGGCACTTGTTCATGGACTTGAACCTGCAACCCTTCAGTGCACCACGAAGGACCTCGGTGCAGTGGGAAGGATGACTACAAATCAGACCATCACAAATCCTGTGGCATCATGGCTTCAGGAGAAAAACCATGCCTTCACACAGAAACAGGATTGGCCAAGTTCAAGGCAAATAGCAAATGCATTGGGGATGGGGACAAAGGCTATGTGACATCCACACACCAAGAAGAGGCGAATGGAACCTGGGTTGCCGTTCTTGCTGCCTTACATCCTGAGGGGGGACAAGCAGAGGACCTACAGAAGTAAACAAAGGGACGAATCTAGTGCCAAGCCAGGGACTGAGGGAAAGGAGTGGAGGGGTGCAGGGAGAGGGGACTGGAGGGCAAGATGGAGGCCACACAACTCAGGCCAGAGCCGCCCACCATCACCAGGGGGGTCTGGAAGTCACCACTGCACTCCACTGGTAGCAGCTGGTCACCCTAGCCCAGCTTTTTCTCATCGCCTCCACCTGCCAGCAGGAAGGGGTCTGGGGCAGAGGTGCCCTGTGAGCCACTCAGTGTGTCCACAGTTCTAATGCACTGAAAGGAACAGGAAGTGGGTGCCTGCTCCCAGGACCCGTGCCACCACAGCAGTTTGAAGTCTTTCACATCAGAGCTGTAAGAGGCCATTCTCTGCCCCAGAGGAGAGTGGGTTATGGAGGAAGAGCTTGCACCTCTAGTGCAACGGGAGCTGGGTCTCACTGTGCACTTGGATGCATGATCTCCTTCATAAATGCATCACAAGGCTCCACAAATCACCCATGTCGATCCCACGAGGCCTCTTTAACTTGGGCTTAGAGTTGCAAATGAATTCTCCAATGGATCTATGATTCTATCAAATAGCGAGAGAGAGGACCAGTTTGTACAGTGCTTTCACGGAGCTGGGCTAAATCAGATCATGCAAAATCTAACGAGGACTGTGCTGGACCACCAAGGCAAGTATTGGCTGGACCATCATGGCAGGTATCAGCTGCAAGCCGCTTTTGGCTGGGCAGTTATCTGGGGTCAAATGTCACTGGTGGGTGACTGGTGTGAGCTGTGGCTGATTTGACCTTTATGCTTGTCAGTGGAAGTCCCCAAGGACCAGTTATGAAGCACCGGCCCCTGGAGAGAAACCAGAGAGAAGCAGTTTCCAGAGGGTAAAACCTAACCCTCCAGGAGACACCATGCATGGCTGATGCCTGGGGCTGGAAACAGCACTGTCGGCAATACCACCATAACAGGCAGAGAGGTGGCTGGGCACGAGGTAGACTGAGTGAAGGCCACAAGTACTGCAGTCATTGACTGTGTGTCATATTTCACTCAATCTTCTTGACAATAAACAAACATTTCCACATGTACTAAGGTCAGGGTTTTCATTTTACCTGGATCAACAGTCAATGCTCATGGAGGCAGCAGTCAGGAAATCAAATGACGTATTGCAGTGGGCAAATATGCTGCAAAAGACCTCTTAAACATTCAAAAAGCGAAAGTGCCACTTTGATGACTAAGGCGCCCCGACCTAAGTCACAGTCTTTTCAATCGTCTCATATTCATGGGAAAGCTGAGCAATGAAAGAGGAAGATGGAGAACTGACACATTCAAGTTGTGGTCTACATGGAGAATACGGAATACACCATGGGCACCAGAAAAACAGACAACCAGTCTCAGGAGAAACACAACCAGAATGCCCCACGGAGTGAGGCTTCGACTCCCTACTGTGGACACAACATTGGGAAGACTGCTCACCCTAGGAATGGACATCATGTTTGGTGAACTGGAGGGTCAGTAACAGCAAAATAATAATAAACCCACAGCCACTGAGTCAATTCCAACTCCTAGGGACCCCTTTGGGTTTCTGAGGCAGTAATCTTTATGGAAGGTTGCCCAGTCTTCCTTCTGTCAGTGACAATAAGGGAAACCCCCAATGAGATGGACTGAGGGCAACAACCACAACGGTGGACCCAACCACACCAACAACATGGCGACACAGGACGGAATCACATTCCGTTCGATTGTGCAGAGGCTCGCTAGGACTCAGAGCTGACTGGACGGCAACAACCAGCAGCTTCAAGGTCAAAGAGTGCAGTGACCCAGTGACATCACCGTGCACAGGCTGTGCCATGGCCCACCCACCCAGGGAACTGAGAGCTCTCCAAAGACAGATGCAGTGCCAGCCATACGCTCTAGGACTTGGCTGTTTCCCACATCCCCTTTGGCCTGGTTTCATAGTTCCCACACTTTACTGTGTATGAAATTAATATACAGGGTCACACACTCAAACACTCACATCCTGCACTTTAGAGTCAACTTAAGTGATTTTCAAGAGTCATTTTGACAATCCCAATCAAATGCAAGCAGTTTTTTTAAAAAAATAAACTGACAATCTGATTCTATAATTTACATGGAAATTAAATGACCTAGAAGAGTCAAAGCAGTTTTGAAAAAGAGTAAGCTGCCTGACTTATACTAGCTGGTTTCAAGATTTACTGGAATCCTACAGTACTGAAGAGTGTGGAACTGGTAGGAGGATAACGGGGAGAAGAGAACAGAGAATCAGGGTAGAGTCACCTACAAAGGGCCAACTGACACCCCCAAAGCTGCCAAGGTAATTTAATGGCGAAAGGAAAGTGTTTTCAACAAATGGTGCTGGGGCAGCAATTAGGTATCTGTGTGGAAAAACTAAAAGCTGAAAACATCGATCCTTACCTCACACCATATATAAAGATTCACTCAAACAGATCATGGATCTCAAAGCAGAAGCTAAAACTATAAAACTTCTAGAAGAAAACATAGGGGAGAAATTTTTGTGATTTTAGGGTAGGAAAAGATTTCTGAGAGCACAAAAAGCATGAATCATAAAAGGTAAACTGTTAAACTGGATTTTACCAAATCAGGATCTGTGATCTTTGAATGGTACGTTCAAGGATACAATGACGCAAGAGCTTTAAAATGGAGAAAATATTATATATGCTTATACGTTATATACAATATGAAGTACACAGTGTGTTTATATATTACACACACCTGTACATCATACATATGCACATATGTGCATGTATGTGTCCACATACACACATACCCACATGTGCTGTTGTTGTCAGGTGCTGTTGAGTGCCGCTAACTCATGGCACCCTTACCGATAACAGATCAAAACCTTGCTCAGCCTTGCGCTGCACTCACAGTCACTGCTGTTTGAACACACAGATGATAAAATTACACCCAGGCAGGCTATATAAAGAACGCCTAAACGCTGTAATGAGATGACAAACAACCCAGTTTAAGGATGGGTGACATATGTGACCAGATATTGTACAGAACCAAACACAACGGTCAATGAGCACATGAACAGGTGTTCAACGTCACTGACCATCAGGGAAATGTAAACTCACAGTGAGACAAGGGACTCACTACAGACTCAGTAGAATGGCTGCAAACTGAGGACTGACTATACCTCTTGTAGGAGCTCTCATGGTGCAGTGCTTAAGGCATTTGACTGCTAAGCAGGAGGGTGGTGGTTCAAACCCACCAGCTGCTCTGTGGAAGGTGGACAAGTCAATCTACTTCCGTAAATATTTACTGCCCCAGAAACCCAAAAGGGGTTGGTATGAGTCAGAATTGCCTTGATGGCAGTGAGTTATAATACCACCCGTGAGGTAGGATGTGGGGGAGCTGTATCATCCACACATTGCCGGAGGGATCACGAAGGGGTTCAACCAGTATGGAAAACTATTTTGTGATTTCTTCAAAAGTTAAACGTGCATCTCCCATAAAACCTAGCCACTCCACTCATAGATATTTACTTAGATAAATGAAACTATAAAACATTTGCTTATGGATGCTTATAGCAGCTTAAGTCACCACAGCCAGAACCTGGAAACAACCTAAATGTCCACCACCATGTGAATGGATAAACATGTTCTATCCATCCAGTGGAATACTACACAACAATAAAGAGGAAAAAAAAAAAAAAAAACTACAGTTAATAACATGGTGAACCTCAGCATCATTAAACTGGATGGGAGAAGCCAGACGCAGAGTATACATCCCACAGTTTCACTTATATAAAATTGTAGATCATGTGAACTAACTTAGAGTACAACAAGCAGACCAGTCATTGCCTGGGATCGGGGTAAGAGGGAAAGATGGACTGCAAAGGGGCCCAGAATACTTTTGGGGAGACAGGAATCTCCAGGAGACCAGCAGGAGATGGCTTCCTGCACCATGGAGCGAGCGCACTCATCGCTTCCAGGGAGGAGGCTTGCTTGACTACAGCAGTGGGTTCCTGAGTGCACTCACCAAAACTCACTGAAATGCACTCTTTCAATGGGTGCAGTTTATCATTCATAAATTATACTTCGACACACTGACTTCTTGTATTCTAGTGATACACACCCAACACGACACACCACAGCTCACCGGTTTTCACAGGTAGTTCGTGACACTGTCCCATTCTTCCAGTTGTTTGACTATTTTTGTTCTCTTTGTCCAAGTTATCCCATCACCATCACATGCACTGTACGCACTAACCCTATCTTCTCCCTGCCCTCCCCTCCGGCACCACTAACTGCTGGTTTCCTGCACTTGACGTTGCACTGCATTTGTCCATCTGTGTGGGACTTTGCTCAGTGTGTGTCCTCCAGGTTCATCCGTGTTGTGGCAGTCAGAATGCTGCTCTTTATGGCCAAGCAGTATTCTGTTGTATGTATACACCAAACAAACAAACCGCCAAACTCGTTACTACTGAGTTGATTCTGACTCACAGTGATCCCATTGGGTTTCTGAGGCTATAAACCTTTACAGAAGTAGACTGTCCCATCTTCCCTCTGTGGAGTAGCTGGTGGGTTTGAACTGGTGACCTTCTGGTTAGCAGCCTAATGCTTTATCCACTATAGGAAAAATGGCATCATGTGAGGGCTTCTGACTTCCTCTAACTTCACAAGAGGGGGAGTGGGGAATCCTGTCAGCATCAACAGCCTAAGGTTGACTCCCATGAAGCAGAGGTCAGACACACCTCCTCCCCCCAAAGTGTTTGCCAATGCGGACACCAGCTGCCCCTCCCTCTCCTGCTCTGCTGAGTTTGCTAACTCATTGCAGTGACCACACAGAGCTCACAGATCACACAAGTCATGGGGTTTGTTAGGGCAGCACAATTACAACTGAGGATCAGGACAGACTCAGGCTACAGTTCTTCAGTCAGGACAGCCTCTTCTCAGCTGTGCCCTGGCCTCTCCCTGGCTCTCAGCTCCTTGGGCCTCTTGGTCACCTGGCCTCTGCCCTGTGTGGGCAAGTATCACAAAGCTCTTTAGCTCCACCACTAAGTGTCCAGAGGCACCCCACTCCAGAAGCCTCCTGCCCGAAGGCACTCAGCTCTCTCGCTCCAAGGTCCAGGGAGCCCAAGTGTTGTCTCCTGCTGGTCCCTGGCTCTGCAGCTGACACTCCTCTTTGCCTCACACCATCTCTGCTGCTCTAATTCTCTGTCTCCCCGGTCTAGGAGGTTCCCGGTACGGGGACTCAGGTCCAAAGGGCACATTCTGCTCCTTTCACTTTCCTTTCCCTGCCTGTCTCGGAGACAGCTCATTTTAAGCCTAAAGGGATGACAAAACTGACCAGTTTCCTCATTAAGATCCCTATACCTCATGTGCATGATCACTTCTCTACAGGGTGCTTGAATCTCATCTGTGTTCTTAGCAAGCTGTCCAATCCCCTTGGAGGGCCATAAGCACCTCATTTGCATAGTCCCACCCAGCCATTTGGTGGGAGTTACAAAGAGTGTGGCTATGAGGCCATATGAAGTAACTCACTGCGTCACAGCCACGCTGTGTTAATCCATAATCTGCCGAGGCACACGGAGGCCGTTTCACCTCTTGGCCGTTGTGGATGCTGTAGAGTGAACACCGTGCTCATGTCCGTGTTACTGCTTCCCTGGCTTCCGGCACATAGCTCGGAGTGGAGTTGCCGGGTCACGTGGCAGCTGTGTTCAACTCCGCGAGGAGCCACCAAACCACCTTCCATGGTGGATGTACCATTCACATCCCACGGGCAGTGGACAGAGGTCCCTGTTTCTGCACAAGCTCACTGCCCCTACTACTGTCCGATTTTTGACCATCGCTATTCTAATGCGGGGAGGTGATCGATGTCTTGTTTTAAGGGCAGTTTGGACCAATTTCTACATGGCAGACTCGTCCCAGCAAAACTTCTACGTCCCCCACCTGAAGATTGAAAATTGTGGGTGTGCGTGGGAAGGGGGTTGTTACTTTTAGAATAAACTATTTCAATAAGCCTTTAAAGTTATGATCAGCTTCCTCCCTCCCCGAGGTGCTTCTCTGGGATCAGGTGTATCCAGTGTGTCTGGGTGGATGAGGGAGGGCATCCCAGCCAAGCAGGACCACAGCCCCGCGGCCCCTGCTCTGAGCACTGCTCTGGGTGGCCTCGCCCTGCAGGGAGAAGACATCGCAGGGCACTGGGAGGCCTGCAGCCCAGTCAGGGGGCAGTCGCAGGGCGCAGAGCCCAGTTCCGCGGGGCCTAGGACCTGGGGGTGCGGGCACAAAGGAACAACTACCTGGGTTCTTCCCACTCTGTCTGCCGGCAGGCAATAAAGAACACACTCTTAGCTAAACGAGAACTGAGCTGATTGGAGGACGGCTATAAATTATATGCAGGCCACCAAATAAAATTCAATTTTCAGGTAATGTGAAGGTGCAATGCGCCTGGAGAGGCTGCTTTGCATATCACCAGCGACAGCAGGCGACGAGGAGGGAGGCAGGGCGCGGCTGGACCCGTCCGCAGGAACCTGGGATTGTTTTCCTCTTCCCTGGCTCTAATCGCTGGGCTGCAGTGTTGATTCAGAACACGGCGGCCCATGAAAACTGTCACCGGCCTGTCGCTGGGGCGGCTCTGCTGGCACCTGCAGCGAGTGGCGGCTGCACGCGGACGAGATAAGGCTCCCTCTCCTGCCACGCTCAGCAGGTTGCCCGTTTCCTCCTGCAATTACGCAGCAAACTGTTTGAGCTTCACCAGCTCCAACGCTATGAATGGCCGCCAGGCAGAAGGCCGCCGGGCACGCTGATGAGCCGGCTTCAAAGCCGGGTGACTCGGGGTGGGGGACCTGCTGGCACGTGCGCGGCGTGCACCCCCGCTCCGCAGAGCCCCCAGACCAGGCCCTGGAAATCATTCTCTCCCTCTCTCTGCTGGAGCGGACCGGCAGCCGGTTTGGGGGAACATTAGCCGCTGCCACAGTGCAGGCACCGGCCAGACGTTGGCAGCCTCGCCGCTCCAGGGGGTCAGCAGCCCGGCGGCGAGGGCGGAGCCTCCGAGAGCCCTCGAGGCGTGGAGAGTCCCACGCCCCAGGGACGCCTGCTGACTCAGGCTCTGGGCGTGGAGTCTGTTTCAAAGGGCATCTCCAGGCAAGAGGCACGGCTTCAAGTCATGCTCTCGGCCCTGAGGTGTACCCGTGCCCTCTGGGGCTTTTCTCAGGGGTGACGCACCTGCAGACCCAGAGGTAAGGTGGGGCCAGAGAGAGGCTACAGGGGTAATACTTTTGAAGACTTCATCCATCCGTCTGTCCATCCATCCATCATCCAACCATCCTCCCTGTACCCATCTATCCATCCAACCACTCATCATCCATCTATCCATCTTCCATCCACCATCCATCCTTCCATCCCCCATTATCTATCCCTCCATTCACTATCCATCCATCAATCCATCCTCCATCCATCCATCCATCCACTCACCCATCCATCCACCATCCATCCTTCCATCCACCATTATCTATCCATCCATCCACTCATCATCCATCAATCCATCCTCCATCCATCCATCCATCCACCATTATCTATCCCTCCATTCACTATCCATCCATCAATCCATCCTCCATCCATCCATCCACTCACCCATCCATCCACCCAACCATCCATCCATCCATCCACCCACCCACCCATCCACCCATCCATCCATCCACCATCCATCCACCCACACATCCATCCATCCACCCACCCACCCATCTCTCCTCCCCTTCCTTCTTTTCCTCCTCTCCCTCCCTCCTCCCTCCCTCTTCCCTCCCTCCCTCTTCTCCTTTCCTGCCTCCTGCCTCCTCCCTCCTATCCCCTCCTTCCCTCCCTGTCTCCTTCCTCTGCTCCCTCCCCCTCCCTCTTCCCTTCCTTTCTTTCCGTCAATACAGCTTTTGCTTTGTGTGCAGTTGGTCTGCCACCAGCCCCTCTGCCACATTTGGACCTGAAACCCTAGCGGGTATGTACGGACTGACCCCTGGAGCCGCCAGCACAAGCGTCAGGACGACCGCATGGGAGGCTGCCCACTGGAAACGGGGCTCAGGGCTGCCACTGAGGCAGAGGGCAGAGCACGAAGCACAGCCCCCGACGGCCCAGCAGAGCACCTTGTTCAGGACGCCGGCGGCACTGGCCAGGCCACGTGGAGAACAAGGTGGGGGCAGGAGAGGGATGGGGCTACAGGTGAACAGGCTGGAGGCCCCGGTGGTTCAAGGAACCTCAGGTGCGACCCAGCTTAGATCGATCCACGATGGCATGCAGACTCATTCTGCTTCCACGCCACGGCCCCTACCAGCCCCACAGAGCATTGCTGACGCCTCTGGCCGTGGGATCTGCTTGTGCTGGGAGAAACGTCTGCTCTCCGTCCCGGCTGGTCCCTGACAACCAGGCCATGCAACAAGGCCGCACCACAGACCAAGCTCGGCTCGGAGCAGGGCCAGGCTGTCATTGCCACAGAGCTGGCGACCTGATGCCGTGCCAACGGCCTCCTATATAACGCTGGCATGCTGGTGCAAAGACCCAGAGCTGAGCGCATGCGATGTTTCCATCTGCGCATTTAAGATGCTGCAGGGAGCGGCGCGGGCGGGTGGCGTCAAGGTTGTTTTTAATTGCTTGTTCCGAAGACGCTGGATCGAGAGGCACCGTTTCCTGCATTTCATCTGCCTAATTACACCTGGAGCTGCTAGCCTACAAAGAGAGCTCCCTTCAGTCACAAATGAATGACGAGAACACCATTAAAGGAAAGCACCACCTACATAGAACACGGTCCCACTAACGGAAAAACGCCTAACAATTAGCCCAGGACTGTAAAATTGGTTTTACATACTCACAAGCCAGCTCTTTATTTAGAAGGATGCTTTTATTTTGAAAGCCTACGTTCCTAAGACCACCCTTGAATCTCTCCTGTACTTCTGAGCCAGTCCAAAAACAGACTTGACAGAAACACTGCACTTTGGCCTCAATTCCTGTCAGGAAATTGCTTGGCCAAAGCCCTCGTGCCACTTCCTCAGATGCCACCAGCCAGGGCACCTTTGATAATGAGGTGGCCAGTAACCTGAGCAGTCTGGGACGGCCACCGGTGCTCACAGTCACATGGCATCGGGGACTTCTGTGGTGAACATAATCGGGGGCTCTGTGAGTCACACACTCAACTGGGACACAGGTGACCCGGAAGGAATGAGCAAAGAGGTTAGCTGGTGCTCAGCCTGAAGCTGAGGACCGAGCAGGACGCGCGGTC
>NW_006922169.1:565123-576220 GCF_000298275.1 Orycteropus afer afer
CCACGACTGAGAGCTGACTCAGGGCAACCGGCAAATGTGCCTACAGTGGGTGTGAGTTACAGACAACATGTCATTACCGAAAACCAAACTCACTGCCATCAAGTCGATTCTGACTCATAGTGACCCCTCCTTGGATTTCCCAGGTGGTATCTCTATGGAAGTAGATTGCCCAGTCTTCCTTCCGTGGAGTGGCTGGTGGGTTTCAACTGCCAACCTTCTCGTTAGCAATCAGATGCCTTAGGCAATACACCACTAGAGCTCCTTAACATGTTATTAACCAAACCAAACCAAACTCACTGCCATCCAGTCAATTCGACTCATAGCGACTCCCCCTCCTTGGGTTTCCGAGGCGGTATCACTATAGAAATAGATTGTCCCATCTTCCTTCCAAGGAGTGGCTGGTGGGTTTGAACCATCAGCCTTCTGGTTAGCAGTCAAATGCCTTAGGCACTATAAAAACTATCTATCATATACACCTACCTCAGAGCCAAACCCACTGACATCAAGTCGACTCCAATTCATAGCGACCCTGTGTGACAGACCGGAACTTCCCCATTGGGTTTCCAAGGGTGTAATCTTTACAAAAGCTGCTTCATCTTTCTCCTCGAGCTGATAGTGGGTTGGACCACTGGCCTTTCCGTTAGCAGCTGAGCACTTTGACCTCTGGGCCACTCGGGGCTCCTGACATATCCCATCATTCCCCTGTACTCACATCTTTAGTGAAAGCCAAAGAACCTCCATTAAAAATTCTACCACAATCAAGGAGCTGGAACTCCCGGCCTGTTGGCAAACGAGATCCCTCCCTCCACTGTCGTCTCTACGTGGTGACCTCTATCAACACACTACACACTCCTCTGTCCTCGTCCACGCACTTGATTGCTTTTCATTGTAGCAGTCATGCCCCTCGTCACGCTGATGTACCTGCAAGGACTCAGCAGGATCAACTCCTCCGCCCTCTCACCCTGGAGCCCAGCCGGGGAACCATTTGCTGCCTGTGAGTCTCCTGTCTTATTAAAGAAAGACCCATGAGCAGACTTCCAACAGTACTGATGGTGGCTCACAGATACAGACGTGTCTACTACTCGCCATCTGGAAATGGAGTCATGCCAACAACAAAAGAAGGTGCGCATGTGTGTGCAGTGTACATGTGTACACGTGTACATGTCATGTGATGTGTGTGCATGGGCTCACGTGTGTGGACATGGTGCTTGCACATACGCGTGTGCATGCGAGGGAGATGTGATGGGAAGCTGGGGGTGAGGCAGCAGCCAGGTGGTGAGAGGTGACATTGCCACCTCATCAGTGTGACCGTCATGAATGCACAGAGGTGAGGACACACCTGTTAGAGCCCACTAGAGCACTCATAATGAGGGAGGGAAAAGACCAAACCAAACCCCTGCCATCAAGTCAATCTGACTCATAGCAACCCTCACTGGGTTTCCAAGTTTGCAAATCTTTATGGGAGCGGGCTGCCTCATTTTCCATGGAGTGGCTGGAGGGTTCAAACCACTGACCACTCAGTTAGCCTTAACCACTCAAATGCCTTAACCACTATGCCACCAGAACTCCTTAATGTAGCACAAGTAAAAGGTTTTAAGTGTGTAGGTCTCAAAAGAAAGCCAAAAACCATGACAAACGTCATGCCAGCCTGCCATGTTAGAAGAGGACACTCCACCATCACCTACAGCATCTCAGACACATGCTGAAGTTCCTCGGTGCAGACACGCAGGATTAGCCAATGCCAAGATCGAAGACAGACAGACTGCACCTGCCACGCCAGGCCTGGTTTGGGCTCTGGTCACTGGGCAAGATATCAACCAGGCCAAGACAAAGCACCTCCTAAGACCCTTCCCTGTGAGGGTCCGTGTCAGAGACCACTGCCCGCCTGCCATCCTGGGTCACATCCGGGACCTTCTCTGTGAGGGTCCGTGTCAGAGGCCGCTGCCCGCCTGCCGTCCTAGATCTTCCTTAGGAAGGGATTTGGGTTTAGGACCTACCCTGCACCCATACAGCCTCCTTAACAACCAGAAAAGACCCATTTCCAAGGAGCATCCATCCCACGCACAGGTACAGGGTTAGGGCTGTGACCCCTGTTTTGGGGTGGGTATAATGGCATCCATCACAGGGTGCATGTGCAAGACAGAAAGTCCCTTCTGTTGATGGGACTCACCAAGGGGCTCACAGACCAGTCATCCGGGTGAGAGAGCCTTGAGCAGCACTGAGGGCTGGGGGATGGGACAGCAGCCGGCACGTCCGCTGGGTGGGTGCAGGCCAGGGGTGGCCTCGGCAGTGTGGCCCCAGCCTCTCCCGCAGCCAATGTGTGAAGGACAGACGCAGCATCCTCACTCTTCCCCTGCTGTACCCCGCTACCCAGCTTTCTTCCCACTGCCTGCCGTGACCCTGGACCCACAGACGCAGTGGAAACGCCATCCACAGATGTTTTTGTCCCTCCCGCTGTGGTCCAGCCTGCCACTTGGCTCTGCCCTGCCCGCACCTTTCCTGAGTCCCTCTTCCCATTTCTTCCAGGACTGTGCGGTTGGAGCCCTCCAGGCAAGCCCTGCCTCCACGTGGCTGTTAGCAACCTGCTTCCCGGGCGCAGCTGTGGTGCACACTCATTGCAGAGACAGGCGTGCGGCCCCCACCGCTGCTCAGGACACGCAGCGGCAAACGGGGCGCACCCAGGCCACAGCGAGCAGTGGGCTGCCGCCGGTTCCCGGGGCAGGGCGCCTGGAAGCCCCTCGTGGGCCCACGCGCTCAGCACGGGGCGTCACTGCCGTTCAGGACCGAGCCACGGTGGCAGTGTCCTCTTAGGTGAGTGGTCTGTGAACCTTTCCACTTGTTCCATCAGTGAATAAGAGAACGACGAAGGGTCAGTGTCTTTGAATCGTGGTGTTGGCGAAGAACACTGAAAACACCGCGGACGGACCAATCTGTCTCGGAGGAAGTGCATTGGAGCGCTCCTCGGAAGGGAGAATGGCCAGACTGCATCGCTCCTACTTTGCTCTCGTTGTCAGAAGGGACCCATGCCCAGGAAGGACATCACATTTGGTGAAGGAGAGGGTCAGCAGGAAAGAGGACGGCCCTCGGCGAGATGACGGACGCGGTGGGGCTGGGGGCTGGTGCGGGCCAGGCCACGCCTCCGGAAGGCGGAAGGCTCTCACAGGACGTGGCTGAGTCAGAGCCCTAGCAGGTGTGCTTCTATTGGTTTCTGCGAGTCACGTGTCCCGATGTGAGGCAGGCGCGGCTCACGGGGCCCTCTTCGCCTCCGTGGTCGGCATTCGGGGTCCACCAGACAAACAGCAAACCAGACGGCGTCCCTCCCTGTGGTCGGCCGAGGGGCACGCCACGAAGACAGCTCGCCCAGTGGCAGACCCATCCCAGGTAAAACTGTGCCTTAACACTTACAACTGTGTCTTAACCGCAGTTACGACACGGCCCTTCAGAAAACTAAGGGGTGGGGCTCCTTTATTGTCAGGCATAAAGGCGCCCGGTTGTCGCTGGCATGCTGCCCGTAGTGGGGAACCCATGCCTCGGTGGTGCCAGGGAACGCGCCTTTCAGAGGAACTGTCAGGGTGGCCCTCAGCCCAGCACCGCAAGCCCCAGCAGTCTGGAGACGCGGGGTCCTCGGAGGTGAGCCTGGAGCTCTGCCCGGAGGTGGTACCGCAGCCCCGTCAGGCGGCCAGCGGGACCAGCCTGCTGACAGGGGCCGAAGGAGGCCTTCCGCCAGGCCGACTGCTCACGCAGGACAGGACCTGGAGAGGAAACGGCTGGCACTCGGAGGAGGGTCCCGCATCAGCAGGGGCTCAGCAAGAAGAGGCCACTCAGCGGGTTTGCTGATGCCGGGGACGGGGCAGGGACTGGGTGGGACAGGGGAAGGAGGGCGGGCCAGAGACGAAGGGAGAGAGAAAGAGGAGAGACGGGCAGAGAGACAGAGCAGCGAGAAAAGAGAGATGAGGAAGTAGGGGGTGATGGAAGAAGAGCCAGAGAGAGAGACAGAGACAGAGAGAGACAGAGCTAAAGAGAGACAGAGCCAGACAGAGATAAAGAGAGACACAGCCAGAGATAGAGACAGTGACAGAGATATACAGAGACAGAGAGACAGAGCAGTGAGAAAAGAGAGATGAGGGAGTAGGGAGTGATGGAGGGAGAGACAGAGACAGAGACAGAGACAGAGATAAAGAGAGACAGGGACAGAGACAGAGACAGACAGGGACATAAAGAGAGACAGAGACAGAGAGACACAGGGATGCAGAAAGACAGAGCCTGAGACTCAGGGCAAGAGGAGCTGGTGTCCTGCAGAGCTGGGGTCACACCACCAGCATCCTCCCTTAAGAAGAAGGGAGCAGGCCCTGGGATCGGGGCAGGTCCAGGGAGCCGTGGGCAGCCTCGTGGCCACGTGGTTTTCCTGAGCAGCTAGGGGAGGCTGGCGGGTTCTGACCTGGTGTTTCCAGACACCTCTTCTAGGGTCCAAAGTCATCTCTAACAACCATGGGGACAATCCCCAAGACAGTCAGCCTGTGAAAGACACACAAACAGCCAGGAGTCCAATCTTCCCCTCGGGCAGTGATCTCAGGAGGAACTGGCCAAAGGCCACGCCCTTTGCTCGCAGGTCACACCTGCCGTTTGTTGCACGGTGAATGCTCCGATGCCAATGCCACGTGGTGAACTTGGGTGCTCCCTCCTTTGTATCGGTTGTGGGAAGGATGCATACGACAGACATGGGCCGTTTCACCCATTATCCCTGTGCAGCTCTGAGACGCCCATCATGTCGTCATGGTGGGCGGTCATCACCACTACCTGATCCGGATTCTCCCACTGCCCTCAACAGGAGCTCAGTCCTCTAAGCAAGAGCCCCCAGGCCCTGGTTGCTGCAGTGTGACGGCAAGTCAAATCTGACCCGTGGTGACCCTACAGGGCACAGCAGAACGGCCCCATAGGATTTCCTAGGCTGTAATCTTTGTTGTTGTTGTTATGTGCCATCGAGTGGGACCTGACTCATAGCAACCCCTCCTTGGGTTTCCGAGGCAGTTTCACTATGGAAGTAGATTACCCCACCTTCCTTCCGAGGAGTGGCTGGTGGGTTTCAACCGCCAGCCTTCTGGTTAGCAGTCAGGTGCCTTAGGCAGTATGCTACCAGAGCTCCTAGGCTGTAATCTTTATGGGAACAGATTACACAGTCAAGTCAACTTTGTGGGGTAATTCTACTGTCACCAGGGGTCAGCATGAGTCTGAATGCACTGCATGGAACCCACCAACCACTCATACAGAGGGAAGGCACAGGAGCTTGTCTGCCCCCGGTTCTGAGAAGGGTCCAGCAGGGGCCGCCCCAATAGAGGTAATGCCCAGAGCCTGCAGGGGAGGGCTGGAGAGTCAGAGCCAAGCCTTTCTCAGCATCACAGGGAGAGGGGAAGAGGGAGCTGCCCATCAAGCATTTGCCCCAAGCCAGGCTTTGGAGGGGGGCGGTTTGCTCTCATCCACCTCTCTCTCCAGAAGCCAACAGGCTCAGGAAGTTAGGGGACACACCCACAGTCACACTGGCGAGGTTCAGGGCTCATCCACAGGCTCCTGCTAGGCCACGCCACAGAGCAGGCACTGACTGGTATCCTCTTGTGGTCTCCACTCACCCTGCCTGTGCCGCTGTGTGCCAGGCCTACCTGTGAGGTTGATACACCCAGCCACACATATCTCCCACCATCTGCTCTCTCCCTCCAGCTCAGGCCAGCCTCAAAGCTCATTCTGTTCTTAGTTTTTTGAGCTCAAAACTTGCTGTGTGGCAAAGAGAGCCAGGAAGGTGGCTGCTGGCTTGTCACAGACCAGGTGGCAGTGGCTGTATAGGAACTGTGGCATCTGGAAGCACTGGTGCCTTTGAAGCGAGTCACATGGGCACCCTCCCCTGGCAGCTGATGGTCCATGGGGAGGCTGGGCCACACGACCCTCAGGGATGCTGCCCATTTGAAAACTGAAATAAATGGGATGAAGAGAGTCTTGAGCTTCTGCCAATGCAATTACCAAGGCCTGTGTCTGTGCTGAGGTGTTTCCATCCACTGACTCAACTTTCTTTGGGTGAGGGCAGAACGAATGCAGTTCTGAAATGAGACTCATACTAGACAAAGCTAAGGTAGGCTCCCAGTGGGGAGCCCCAAGGGCTTTGAGGGACAGTGTCACAGTTCTCATTGTGATGAGACACAGAGTAGTGGGGGACGGGCCAGAAAAGCATCAGACCCACAAAAGGAGTCACCCCTTCGGTCTCTCTGGCTGTGGCGTCTCCGATGTAGAGGATGGACAGGTAGGTGAGGGGGTGGGGGGGTGGGTGAGGGGGTGGATGGATGCATGGTAGATGGATGGCTGGGTGACTGGATGGGTGAGTGGATGGATGGTTGGGTTTGTGGGTGGGTAGGGTGAATGCGTTGAAGGGTGAATGAAGGGGTTGATGGCTGGCTGGCTGGCTGACTGAACGGGTAGATGGATGAGTGGGTGGACAGGTGGGTAGGTGGATGAATACAAGACACTCCTCCAGTAACATATAGGAAAGCCACCCAAACTCCAGCCTGTCTGGTCCCTCAGTGTGACCGCAAACCCTCACAGATGAAGCAGCTTGTTACTAGGAGTGGGACTGACGGGGTCTGGATGCCTGCGCTGCCCTGAGCCGTGTGCCTCTGAGCAGGCACATGCCTGCCCGGGGTCCCCTGTTTCTGTCTGGGGAAAGGGGTGACAGCTGTGCTGACCTGCGGGACCTGGGTGCGGATGGGCTGGTGAGGTGCATGCCCAGCACTGAGCCCCAGACCCGGCCTCTGTCAGCACCCAGCGTTTGTTGTGATGATGACTTCCTTGAACTGCTGAGTGCTCTGGCCTCCCGGTGCTATACTTCTGCGCTAGCTTTCCTCGACCTACTTTCCAAGTTTCCACGTTGGGACTGTTAGAAAGTACATGGTGTCCCACGGCCTCAGGGAGGTTGGCGCCACTATCTGGAGCGATTTCCGGAACATCCCCACCTCATGCACAGGGGCTCTCACCTGCTGGGAGATGCGCAGGGGTTCTCCTCCTGTTGCCTCAAAACTGCACGGGACCCCCAGTGAAACAGCCCGGGCCGGGAGGGTCTCAGGACCACGTGGGCATGGGACCGGGTTTCCAGCCTGGCCCTGGGTCTGCTGTGTAATCCCCGGCACGTGGGGTGCCCTCAAGAGCCCAGCGTTCTGATGCTCCCTTCCCAAGGTGCATCTCTAGAAGCACAAGCTGGTCTGGACGGATGGGTCTGTCTTCAGTACTTCCCTGGAAGGAGCCTGTTTCAGTTCCCTCTGGAGTTCACTGAGGGCTGCAGGGGCGTAGTGCCCCTCTCGTGGGGCCCCTGCTGTCTCAGCATTCCAAATGGGGGAGAAGCTGAAGGTCAACGAACCGCATTCACTGCCAGGGCCGCACACGGGGGTTCCTTCACATCCCTGCCACACAGAGCCAGGCCTTTCAAGGCTAAAGCATCTTGAGTCTGTCCCCAGTGCATCCTTGTCACAAAACTACCACGCTATTTTCTAAACTGAATGGTTTCTAGAGCCTTCAACGCCACTTTAGAGAGTGGAGAAGCCTGAGAGACACAGCGTCTTTGCAGAGTCTGGTTGCTGCACGGCGCCCAATCCCAGGGCCCCATCTCCCAGGGAGCCCTCTGGCTGGGATCTTTAAGACAAGCCAGGGGTGACGGCCTGATCCCACAGAACATCCATTCCATAAACATTCCAACAGAAGAGCCCGCTCTCTGTAAGTACACTGTTCCCATGGGCGTCGTATGCAGAGTGAAATGCCAGAGAACCTAGAGGGAGGGGTGCCGCTCCACCACCCTGTTGCTTCCTACTTCCTCTGGGTGCTAGGGTGTCAGTCACCATGCTGCTCCTTACCACCAACCAAAAGCCAAACCAGCTGTCGCCGACCCCGACCCCCGCTGACCCCGTGTCGGGCAGCACCGGGCTGCATAACCTCTCGACGGCTGGTCTGTAGGAGCTGGTCTCCAGACCCATCTTCCGAGCGTCTTCTGAGCGGATTCGAACCTCCAGCCTTTGGCTTAGCAGCCACACACAGGCACCCTCAGCACCACCGAGGGACCGCTGCTGGCACCTGCTGGTTTCTTTGCTCACCCTGCCAAGCTCGGGTGAACTGGCTCCACCCGGGAAGTGCGCCGTCTGCAGGCAGGCCGACTGCAACTGTCTTCTTTTTAAAATCTGATTTAAGGTGCAGCACACGTGCAGTAAGAGCAACGGTTTCTAGGTGAAGCCCAGTGAGCTTTCATGTGAGGGTGTCCCCGTGTAACCCACCCCCAGGTCCAGTTCTGGAACATTAAGCGCACCCTAGAGGACTCCCTCATGCCCACCCCCATTCAGTACCACCCCTCAAGGTAACCCATTACTTACTTATGTTAAGGAGCATGGCTGTGGGGCTGAGTGGGGGGACGGCCATTGGCACCTGTGGGCAGATGGGGTGGACTCTGAGGAGGGGACATTTCAGGGGAGCCCTATATGATGACAATGGACGAGTATGCACAGAGTGGGAGGAGGGACATCCCAGGAGGGAAAGGGAGTGGGACAGTGACTCTTGTAGGAGACGGTGTGTCTGCTACGGACTTGAGGGTCTCAGCAAGGAGCTCCCAGTGACCTGTGACAGAGGGACCTCTTGACCATGACGACGGTGCATGGTTTCAGTCATGCTGGTGTCCAGGCAGAGGGACGCGGAGCACAGCTCAGGGCTCTGGCTCCTGGCCACTCCCTGGCTCCCCTCAGGCCAGGCCCTCATCAGCTGCGAGTCTCAGTCCAAGCTTCTCTTGCTCAAAGGTTGGTCGCAACCACCTAACCCAGGGCAGTGAGTCCCCTGAGCCCTCCACACCTCCATGTGATATTTCACAGCCTCTGACATCAGACACGACCCCTCAAACATCCACCCTGGGGCAGGTCCTACCCATGGTGTCCCCAAGGTCCCCACAGAGGGTCAGCAGACACCGGTGAGTGAACAGACCAACTCATCACTCAACGGACCAGCTGATCCCCGTGCACTCCCTACTGCAGGGTGGACCCGCTGCAAGGCCGGCAGATGTTAGACGCCCACAGAGAAGCTGCAGCAAAGAGCAAATGAAGGTTTGGAAGACACTGATCCAAACCGAGGGGCTGGGCTCCTGTGCCGGATGTCACCTCATCTACAGGAAGACGCACGTGACTGAACTGCTCAAACAGAGCGATGCCACTTTTGCTAGACCTGCTCCAGCGATCAGGGTGCTCTGTGGCTCCGTGGTCACAGCATCTGGCTGCTAACCCACCCACCCGCTGCTTCAGAGGAAAAAGATAAGTAGTCGGCTCTGGGAAAGACTGACAGCCCCGAGACCCCTGGGGCAGTTCCAGTGCCCTCCGGGGGCGTGGTGAGTCGGAATCAACTTGATGGCAATGGGTTTGGTGTGGACTCTGTTTACTAAAGCAGAGGTGCGGGAGGGGCGCCAAGGCCCTTAGGTCATGAGATGCACACGCGCGCGCGCGACACACACGTGTTTCTTCTGGGTTGGAGTGAGAGCCTGAGACCCGGCCCCACGGTTTAATGATAGGAACACACAGGATTGGGGCCGTGGACAGGGCGCGTGCTGCTGGGCCGTCCTGACTCGGCAAGTGCCGTCTGTACAGGAGAGGAGAGAGCCACGGTCCCTGGAAGTCACCAACTGGCCCCAGGTGCCTCTCCGAGGTGCAGACCCCGCCGGGGCTGGGATGGTGCCCTGGTGGTGGGTGGTTTCTACAAGGCCTGATCCATGTGGAGACAGACATCAAATGCAGAAGAGGGAGATGCAGGCCACCTGGGCCCTGCAAGAGAAGGATGTGACTGTGCTTGGCAGCGGCTTCTCCCTACTGAAAGGAGAGCACGGGAGCTGGACACAGAGGCCCCAGGACACACCTGAACCCCCACTGCCACTGAGCCGACTCTGAGCCACTGGAGACCCCACGTGTTTCAGCACAGAACGGGGGCTTCCAACGTCTGTGACTGCCAGGCTACTCTTATGGGGCACCCCTGCGTGCGTGGGCACCACCAATCTTAGTTAAGAGCCAAGCAAGTGAAGCATTTGCACCCCCAAGTACCTTTTAAATTCTGCACTAGGCTGAAAACAAACCCAAACAGAAACCCCAAAATACAAAAATCAGGCAGACAGTGGCCTTTGATTCTTAGATGAACAACACCCTTCCAAAGAACCACCATTTTCTTAGCAATTTTCTTCCCAGAAAGAATAAAACACCCTATACACAAACCCAGGAGGCCCCCAGGTCTGGCGTTCCCCCTAAAGAACTCAGAGGAATGGGAAGTCTGGCCTCAAGGAAAGAGTACAGTTTCGCCCACATCCCCTGCCCGCGTTGTCAGTCTGAGCCCGTCATGAGTACGCACGCTGTCTCCCCCCACAATCCCAGTGACGTCTTGAAGCCGCAGGTCTGAGCCCCGTGCTCCGGGCATTTTCAGTGCCAGTGGATATTTCAGAAAAGGCGAGAAGCGTGAAATTTACCTGATGTTTCCATGCAAACTGCTCTGGCTTTGTGGGGGAGAGTGAAAGGTGCGGAAATGAAACAAATTAACCCAACTTCCTGGAGAAGTGCCTGTCTAAGCCTTCACAGCTGTGCTCACTGTTTTTGGAAATTAAAACGTGTAAACAAGCAGAGGAACGGGGTAACACGGCAGGAATGGCTCTTCCTTGGAAGAGAGAAAGGATGTGGGGTAGAGGGGCAGGCGGCACAGATCAAGACCTCCCCTCCCGCCTGGTTTCAGCGGCCAAGTCCCCCGCCTCTTCCCAGCCTGGCTCCTGCCCGTGGGATTCTGAGAGGTACTTTCTGGTCAGTGGCACGTGAAAAGACCCGTCCTTTCATTAGCCCTCACTGAGGTGGTCAGTCACCTGACTGCTTCAATAAAATATAATTAATTAAGAATAACGTGGAGATATTTATATGAGCCGAGACCATACACTGCAAAAGCTTGTTTTTTTCTCTGATAAACTGTGTCCTGCCAGACATTTTTATTGGGTTTAGATAAAGGGGGTGAGCTAGTCCCTGGTCAAGAGTGTTGGTCTTCCCTTTGGGTTTAACCTGCTGCCGTGGAGTC
>NW_006922169.1:576995-578458 GCF_000298275.1 Orycteropus afer afer
AACCACTGTGCCACCGGGAGACCAAAAATTAAAATCTATTATTTACCTGTATAGCAAAAGCCGCCATGTAAACGCAGGAGAAGAAATGTATTTTCTAAACTAGAGTATGTGCAGTAAGCTTCCAAGAACATCATAGGCAAAAACAGGCACTTTGCTTACGTCCCCGAGAGCGCGGCCCTCACGTACCACCAATGTCAATCACAATGATGGTCTGGAGACATCCAGCCTGGTTTCTCCCAGAACCTGTGTGTGACTACCCCAGGACGGCGCCTACGGGGTGCAAGGGACGTCTCAAAGCACAGCCTCAGCCGGACTCTGCCGACCCAGCAGGGTGTCTGACGGGCAGCACTGCTGGCGAGCACGTGCAAGGCCTCTGGGTGGCTGGGGACTCCAGAGAAGGAACACGAAGACGCGCCTGCTGCAGCAGGAGGGCCTCTCCCCCACCGCCCCCACTGGCCTTCTGCTAGAGCCTAAGGCGTCTGACTGCTAACCAGAAGGCTGGCGGTTCAAACCCACCAGCCACTCCTCGGAAGGCAGACTGGGCAATCTACTTCGTAGAGATACCGCCTCAGAAACCCAAGGAAGGGTTGCTATGAGTCGGATCCGACTCGACGGCAGTGAGTTTGGTTTTTTAGATGCTGACGTGCGACCAGGCCACCTTCCCTGTCCTCTTTCTGGGCACAGAGCATGCTTGTCCCTCCAGCATCAGGGCCGCGGAGGGACAAGAGCATTGCCTGTCCTTACTGCACGGAGCCGGGAGAGGGGGACAAGCCCACGGCTGCCCCACCCTTGTTGGGGTGTCACTGGTGTTGCCTGACCCACGGCGACCCCACACACCACGGAGCAAGATGGTGCTGGTCCCCCCATTCCCAGTGGGTGAGGACTGGGCTGGTACGCTCCATGGGGTTCCAGGCCCTGTTCTTAGTCCACCTTAGCCTGCAAGTTCGGCTGAAACTTGTGCATCATGCTACCAACTCACCAGCCTGCACTGACGCACGGAGGTGGGTACACGTCATTTGCCTGGGCGGGCCTCCAATCTGGGTCTGAGAGGAAGGGGCGGGTTCCCCCACTGAGCCACACTGCCCCGACCTTCCTCTCACAGGGGGGACATCACCCAACCACATTCCATCTTCCCTTCCTTTTGTAAACACACCCCTTGGAGCTTCTTATCTTTCCCGCATACGTGCAAAACTCCAGAGCACAAACGCCAGTCAGAAGGCAGCCGTCAGCTCCCCCCTCCCCCAGCCCCGTACACAGCACTCGGTGGGGGGAACACGAGGATTCCATGCAGAAGGGCAAACATCCAGAACGCAGACCTATCACAGTGCAAACTCAGGCTTCTGTCAATATTTAGAGCTGGAAATCTTTCAAGGCATATTATCCACTCCCAGATAAGTAAAGGAGACTGACAGGTGCTCACTCAGCTCTACCATGAGAATCTCTGCAAACGGAGACCGTTAGCA
>NW_006922169.1:580113-580617 GCF_000298275.1 Orycteropus afer afer
GTCAAGCTGATACCAACTCACATGGACCCTATAAAACGGAGAAGTGCCCCATAGTCTTTCCAAGGCTGTAATCTTTACAGAAGCAAACTGCTTCATCTTTCTCCCTTGGGGCAGCGAGTGATTTGAAGCACCGAACTTTTGGTTAGCAGTTGAGTGTTTGACCATTGTGCCACCAGGGCTCCAGTATACATTTAAAATACACAACATGCAGAAAGGCACTGAAGTCCTCAGGCACAGCTTAATGGATGCTCACAAAGCAGCCCCCCACGTCAGCATCCCCCCGGTCGGCAACCAGAGCTCCATCAGCCTCCTGGACCTGTCCTCCTCCCTGGAGCCACCACCCCTGGGAGCCTCATTTTAAAAGACTTTATAGTAGTTGTTTAGTTTTCCCCTTAAATCATTTTTCATCAAGGTAAACATGGATATATGGATGGATAGATAGGTGGACAGGCTAAACGATTAACTATGTCTATGAAGGAGGGAGTGTATCCAGGATCATATATA
>NW_006922169.1:590170-591700 GCF_000298275.1 Orycteropus afer afer
GGCTTTGTCTGCTCGAGCTACTCTTTGAAATCTTCTTTTCAGCTCTTTTATCTTGTCTTTCTTCCATTTGCTTTAGCTTCTCTCCACTCAAGGGCAAATTTCAGAGTCTCTTCTGTCATCCATTTTTATCTTTTCTTCCTTTCCTGTCTTTTGAATGACCTTTTGTTTTCCTAATGGATGATGTTCTTGATGTCATTCCACAATTCCTCTAGTTTTTGGTCACTGGTGTTCACTGTATCAAATAAACTTTTTAGATGGTCTCTAAATCAGGGAGGGATATAATCAAGGTCATATTTTGGCTCTTGTGGACTTGTTTTAATTGTTCTCAACTTCAAGTTGAACTTGCATATGAGCAGTTGATGAGTTCCACAATCAGCTCCTGGACTTGTTTTGGCTGAAGACACCGAGGTTTTCCATGGCTTCTTGCCACAGATGTAATCAATCTGATTTCCATGTACTCCATATGGCTATGTGCACATGTATAGATAGCTGCCATCTGTGTTGTTGAAATATAGTATTTGCGATAAGTAAGTCACTGGTCTTGCAAAATTCCATCATGCAATCTCCAGTGTTAAGGCCAAAATTTCAACTACCAGCGTTTCTTCTTTGTTTCCAACTTTTGCATTCCAATCACCAGTGATAATCAGCACATCTTGGTTGCATGCTCGGTCAGTTTCAGACTGCAGAAGTTGGCAAAAATCTTCAATTTCCTCATCTTTGGCTTTGGTGGTTGGTGTGCAGATTTGAATAATAGTAGTATTAATTGGCCTTCCTTGTAGGTGTATGGATAGTATCCTATCACTGACAGCATTGAACTTCAGGACAGATCTTGAAACATTCTTTGTGATGATGAATGCCACACTATTCCTCTTCAATTTGTCATTCCCAGCATAGTAGATCATATGGTTGTCTGTTTCAAAATGGCCAGAACTGCTCCATTTCATCTCACTAATGCATTCCATTTCATTTCTGACAACTTCTAATTTTCCTAGATTCAGACAGTATTTCTCTGCTATTCATAAGGTTTCCCTGGCCAATTCTTTGAGAAGTGGATGGCCTCTTCTTTCTTCTAAGTCTGTCTCAGTCTGGAAGTTCCACTGAAACTTGTCTACCATGTGCAACCCTACTGGCATTTGAAACACCGGTGGCACAGCCTCTAGCCTCACAGGAACATGTGTCCCACCACAATACGACAAACTGACAGACAAGTTCATCTCCCTAAGCTGTTCTAAACCTCTCCACCCTCTCCTCACCTGGATCTGCTGCCATTGGCCCTGGCTCATTTCAGGCCATCCTGTTCTACCTACCTCCAGTCAAAGCTTCCAGGTTTAATTCTGCAATCCCTGGTGGGCCCCAACATCAGAGGGCCTAGAAGCCCCCATCTCACCTCCCATGGCCAATGGGAGATCAAGTGCTGGTCCTGTTTGCTCTCTAGGAATGTGGTGTCCCCAAAAGACATGAGGTAAGAAAGATCCTTCCACTCCACAGACAATAGGAGACAAAGTCTTGGTCCCCATTTCCTCTCCAGGA
>NW_006922169.1:592065-593816 GCF_000298275.1 Orycteropus afer afer
GGGGCCCCGCCAGACATCTTCATGCTTCATGGAGACAAGCCACTGCCCCAGGCTTGTGCACATGCTGACCAATTAACCAGTGCCGTCACATCATAAGGCTTTTCTGTATAAAGCAATGACGACCCTCGGTTCAAATCAGATAATAAAAGGATATTCCTGTGGCTAGTCAACAGGAAGCAACACAGTGAGAAATCTGAAGCCGGACATGCGGCAATAATGACAGCTCGGCACAGCAGGAAGCAACTCATGCCATCTCCATGCCTCCCATTCCATCTGATGTCCCGGTGGCAAGGGGCATGCAGAACCAGGGGCCTGGGCAGCTCCTGCAAATACAGGGCCTGGATCGCACTGCCCTCCCCTCGGGAGCCTCCTGACAGACAGCTGGGTACTGCTGAGCGAAGGAGCCCAGAAAAATGGACAAATGCCAGCTTTGTGCATCTGACATTTCGGGGAACCGTGGGGGTGTTCTCCCCCTCCACAAAATGGCCGTGCGTTACTGAGTTTCTGATGAACGCTGCGGGAGAAGGGCCGAGGTCCCTGGAAAATGGCAAATTTCACAGCACGGGAAGACGTCTTCGAATCAGAAGATGAGAACTCAGGGGAGTTAAATTAACACCCTCACACAATGTTTCACCAAATAATAGGGCTATATTTCCCCTTTATGGAGCACCATTTAGGGCCATATTTAATGTCTTCAATTTAATGAATTTTAAAAACTACTCGATAAATACTCAGGGCCATGACAAGCACTGTCATAAGATAAATCCAACCCTACTTCAAAGGAATGTATCATTTTTGTGATTATAAAAGGTTAATTTTAATAGGCAAGGAACTTGGGTCTCTGGAGCGTGTTTGTCATGATGGGCCCTGTGCAGGCCCCCTCTGAGGGCTCTCATTACACAGTGAGACTCAGAAGCGGAATCAGCTTCCACCAAGACTCTCGGTCCCAAGAGCAAGAGTTCTGCCGAACGGAACATCCAAACCTGGGGCCACTCTCCTCACCAACACACAACACACAGGACTCATGCCCGGGCTTGGCGTGCCGATGTTGGTCAAACCAACCAGCTGCCGTGGAGTCCACTCTGAGTCATGGTGGCCCCGTGGATGTCCAAGCAGAGTGGTACTGCAGAGGATTTTCAGTGGCTGATTATTTTGGAAGGAGATCAGCAGGACTTCCTTCCAAGGAGCCCACGGGTGGACCCGAACCTGTTGGTTAGCAGACGAGAATGTCACCATTGGCACCTCCCAGGGACTCTGAGGTTGGTCAAGCGCCTTCTCAGACAAATGGGAAGTATATGGTTGGACAGGAGGTGCTGCTGTGCTATCACAGGCTGCAAGGCTGCGATCACAAGCCACATATGAGCCAGGTGACCAGCCAAAGCAACTTTGCTCTCCAAAGTCCTCAGGGCATTGTCGTCAAGCACGCCAGGAAACTGAAAGCTGTCCTCACCTTTAACCGCACATTTGGGCTCCACTGTTGTTGTACAGACTGAATGAATATTCAATCTATAGCTGAGCAAATAATCCAAGAAGCTGATTATTTGATTATCACACTGGATCAATAAGCAACATTACGATAAAGGGAGAAAAGATTGAAGTTGCCAATTATTTCATTTTACTTCAATCCACACCATCCGTGGAAGCAGCAGTCAAGAAATCAGACGACATACTGAACTGGTCAAATCTGCTGCAAAAGACCTCTTTAAAGTGCTGAAGAGTGAAGATGTCTCTTTGAAGACTAAGGTGCACCT
>NW_006922169.1:594791-596833 GCF_000298275.1 Orycteropus afer afer
TGTCAGTTGGTGTCAGAAGTGGGATTCTTTTCAGTGTCTCCAGACTCATAGAAGCACCAGACTTTGTAAAAGAAAGAAGGAAGGGGCCTGGGAAGGGACACTTTGGATTCTTAAGTGGTTACTTTCTTTGGTATTGCCTCTTAAGGGAGATAATTGATCCAGAGGCTAGGGCTTTTGGTCACACCGCCAGAACAAGGAACAAATCTGTCCTGGAAGAAGTGCAGCTGGAATGCTCCTTGGAAGTGAGAATGGCCAGACTTCTCACCTACCTTGGTCATGTTGTCAGAAGGGCCCAGTCCCTGGAGAAGGCTGTCATGCTTGGTAAGGCAGAGGGGCAATGAGACAGGGGCAGACCCTCAGTGAGATGGATGGACATGGTGGCTGTTATGACAGAGTCGAGCACAGCAAGGACTGTGAGGCAGTGCAGGGCTGGGTGGTGTTCCGGTCTGTTGTACACGGGGTCACTATGGGTCGGAGTTGACTTGATGGCAACTAACAACAAGCACAACGTGTGAAAAAGCTGATCGATGAATAAGGAAGACTGACAAAGAACTGACGCATCTGAACTGAGGTGCTGGCAAAGAAGGGTGACCGCACCATGGGCTGCCAGTAACAACCACCACAAATGTGTGACAAAGCTGATCAGTGAATAAGCAAGACTGACAAAGAACTGACCATTTGAACTGCGGTGCAAAGAAGGGTGACCGCACCATGGGCTGCTGGAAGACCCAACACACTTGTATTAGAAGTACAGCAGAATGTTTCTTAGAAGTTAGGGAGGCAAGACATCACCTCACGTACTTTGGACATGTTGTCAGGAGGGCCCAGTCCCTGGAGAAGGACATCCTGCTTGGTAAGCAGAGGGCCAGTGAGGAAGGAGGAAGACCCCAATGAGGCAGACTCTGGCAGTGGCTTCAGCAACGGCTCAGACATAGCCGTCCATGACGGTAACCAGGCAGCGTTTCATTGTGGTGCATGGGCTTACTATGAGTTGAAACTGAGTGGCACCTATCAACAACATTGTTGTTGTGTGTCTCCAAAGTGGTTCTGACTTATGGTGACCCCATGTGACAGAGCTGCTCCACAGGGTCTTCTAGGCTGTAACCTTTACACGAGCAGGTCGTGAGGTCTTTTCTGCCATGAGGTGGCTGGGGCGTTTGAACTACAAATATTTTGGTTATCAGCTGAGGGCTTACCCATTGTGTGACCCATCGGCATCCAGTCAAATCCAACTCAAAGTCATCTTACAGGACAGAGTAGAACTGCCTCACAGGGTTTCCAAAGATCTAACCATTACAGAAGCAGACTGCCTCCTCTTTCTCCCACAGAGCACCTGGTGGATTTGAACTGCCAACTTTCTGGTAGCAGCTGAGTGCTTACGCACCATGCCACTGGGACTCTTCTCTGGGCTCGCAGAGCAGCTCCTTGAACGTGAAGGCCTGGGCAAGGCTGGCAGCGCCCGCTCGCCTCCCTTCCGTGCCGTCACTGCTCAGGGCACTCAGGGCTGTCCTCCTACCTCTGCTCACTAGCACCTTCTCCTGGGTGCAGGGCGAGGAAGGTGCCCTGTAGAAACACATTTCCCCAACTCCACCAGCCACCAGGGCCTCTTGCCAACTGCCAGCTCAGAGCACCCATGGGCAGGCCTCAGGACGCAGGGCTGGTAACCAGGGCCAGACAAGGTCCTTCCTCCTGCACTCTCATTCACAGCTCAGAGGAGAATCCGCCAACGTAGACCATGGTTTCCTCATTTCTACTTTTTCACTTAAGGGAAGTTCTGCTTACTCTCCCAAAGGGAGGGAAGGAACAGGTAGGATCAGCAGGTGCTACTGGCCAAGTTCAAGTACAGTGGAACTGGGGAAAGCTCCCCTACACAATACAATGAATGGGCCAGAAACACGCCTCTTTGCTGTCTAAGAAAGGGGAGCCCCTTGGATGCATTTAGGCCGGTGATGGATTGAAATGTGTCCCCAGAAAGACTTGTTGAAGCCCCAACCCCCGAACCCATGAATGTGACCTGGTTTGAAAAGAGGGCCCTTGAAGAC
>NW_006922169.1:599093-601456 GCF_000298275.1 Orycteropus afer afer
GGAAGGAAGGTTGGGCAATCTACCTCTGTAATGATACCACCTCAGAAACCCAAGGAGGGGTCGCTATGAGTCAGATCCAACTTGACGGCGGTGAGTTTGGTTTGGAAAATATCTCCTGAAGGGAGAAAAATCCAAATGTGAGAAGATTTAACTTCAAGTCTGTTTATCCCAAAGCTGTTGATAATTGTGAAAAACTGAAACAACTTTCATGTCCAAATACAAGGGATTAAATGTATGTTATGTTCCCACAATAGGATAATTAAAGTTATGTTTAAGAAATATTTTTGTTTCATGAAACAGCTCCAGGGTGTATTGTCAAATGAACAATAACAAAAATAAATATGAGACTATGAAAGTGTAAAACGTGTACATGTTTTATATACGTATAAATACACATCCACAACCAGCATCAGTCAACTGCCCATTACATACTTGAAAGGTCAAGTTGCAACACATGGATACAGACGCATAGTTACGGACATAGACCGATGTGGACTCTGCCCACCTGCAGAACACGAGTCCAAGCCCTGGCAATAACTACTACTATTTACTTGAGGATCTCATTACCTTTTGGACACTGTGCTAAGGGCTTTAGCA
Source organism: Orycteropus afer afer (assembly GCF_000298275.1). Classification (NCBI taxonomy): domain Eukaryota; kingdom Metazoa; phylum Chordata; class Mammalia; order Tubulidentata; family Orycteropodidae; genus Orycteropus; species Orycteropus afer. The sequence goes on from NW_006922169.1 coordinate 599,691, forward strand.
GCCCTACTCCATTTAACCCTTAAAACAATCCCATGTGTGGACACCATCACCCCCCTGTGGGGGGAGACACTTCAGAGGAACAGCGTTTATCTCAACCTCTCCAGGAAGGCAACCAGGTAAGCCCCTCTGATCCTACTGAGCTATTCTTAGCACTCAAGTTCAGCACTCCTGGGTAGTACAAACAAAACCCAAGGTGTGGATTGAATTTAAGTGGTTCTGAACCAGTAATGCCCGATGCCTGGGAAAAGGGGACGCAAATCCCCTCTGGCCTGACTTCATCCTCAGCCTCAAGGGAGTCTCACCAACAACATCCCTGGGAAGTGAGTAGCTCAGGGCTAAACACAGTCAAGTGAAATGTGTGAGGAAACAGGCGCTAGGAGTGAGGACAAGCCGAAACTACAGACAGCAGAACATGAACTGCACACATCAGATTTAGTTACCTGCTTTAGATGCTGCAATAACTATGCTTGTTCTGTTTAAAGAGACTTTTTAAGGCTTGAATAGAACAGAAAACTGTAAAAGATAATAAAAAAGATTTAAAAATGAACCAAAAAGAACCTTGAAGAAATAAAAATATGGAAATTGCAACTTAAAACTCAGAAGGTGGGATTAACAGCAGAGTTGATACTGTTGGAGAGAGGATTGCTGAACTGGAAGACAGGCTAGAAGAAATAATGTGGGATGCAGTACTAAGTACAAGGAAACTGAAAAGATTACAGAACATGAGTAGTGGAATAAGGACTTGGCCGAACTTCAATGACAGCTGTGGCTTAAAGGGTCCGTGTGTTCCCAGGTCACCTACGCCAACATGTAGGGCAGCACATGAATGCCAGAGCCCCAGGCTGGTGGTAGGACACTCCTCCCTCCTGCTTGGGCCTCAATAACACGCCAGGCCTTGAGCAAACCCAGCCAGACCCCACGAGTTTGGGTGTGACCCAGGGGTCCACACTCTGTGGGGAAGCCCTGTCTCTACCCTCTCAGCAGCCCCCCGATGTTGGCTAGCAGCCCCTACGTGGCATCCACTGTCTTTTCTCTTGGTTATATACTGGGTTAAATTGTGTCCCTCAAAAAGTTATGTCCAATCCTAACCCCCAGTGCTTGGAAATGTGAACATATTTGGCACCGGCATCTTTGTAGATGTGATGAAGAATCTTAAGATGAGGTCATCCCAGACTTCGGGTGAGCTGTAAATCCAAGGGCGTGATGGAGGCAGACAGAGAGCAGTCAGGTGAAGACAGAGACAGAGGCTGGTGATGGTGCTCTCACAAGCCACGCAATGCCTGCAGCAGCTGGGAGAGAAGGGCGAGCTCCTCCCCTGGAGAGAGAGGAGACGTCCCTGGGACACGGGGATTTCAGGCCTGGCCCCCAGCGTGGCGAGAGGACACCCTCCTGTCGCCGGAAGCCCCCGGTGGGCAGCCCCGTGTCACAGCAGCCTCACACAGGCAGCCCCTCCTCTGCCTGCAGACAGGGCACCTGGGGCAGGCAGACCACGGCCACACCTGGCCCCACCGGGCTCCGTGTTGGACTGCTGCTCAGCTGGCTGCCGATGGAAAACGCCCCCACCTCGCGACACCCCATCTTTATCCAAAACTTAGGTCCAAGCAGTTTGAAAATTCCTATAGGCATGCAGGCAGCTGACAAGCACGCAGGGAAAACTGTTGTTAGTCTCCTTCCTGCTGCTCCCGCTCTTAGCTTCCAGCGAGAGGACAGACTGTGCCATAGGTGTTAAAAATTCTCCTCTGACAGCAGTGATCGTTCTAAACAGC
>NW_006922169.1:602102-608163 GCF_000298275.1 Orycteropus afer afer
GGGCTCCCTCTTTAGACCTTCCTAATCTCCCCCTCTGGTAGCATAGTGCCTAAGGCACTTGACTGCTCACCAGGAGGCTGGTGGTTCAAACCCACCAGCCACTCCTCAGAAGGAAGGTTGGGCAATCCTACTTCCATAGTGAGAACTGCCTCGGAAACCCAAGGAGGGGTCGCTAGGAGTCGGGGCCGACTCTATGGCAAATAACAACAACAACAATCTCCCCCTTGCAAAGTGATACCCATTTCCCATCTATACATTTGGAAAACCATACTGTCACACGGACAGCTTGTCTGCAATTATTGCTAGATTACCACGGTTGACACCCTGGTGTATCAGGACATGGCCCTGCCTGTCCCCCTGTGCACAGCAATGAGCAGGCCTAGCAGGAAGAACTCTGCCCCCCACACCAGATACCACGGTTCTCTGTGTCACCAAAACCCCTGCGTTCACCGGAGCTGCTGGCCGCCCCGCACCCCCTTCCCACACTGTGAAACAATCTCCGAGCGTGATCACCATGGCGGCTCCGCAGACTGCGCCATTTAACAGTTCATATGGTCCTTAACATGCATCTAGCAGGAAAGTGCAGCTGCGTTTGTGAATGACGGCTTGTTATTAGAACTGCCTTCCGTCCGCCCCAAGGGTATTATCTTCCTGTCCTTGCAACTTGCCAACAACATCTTGAAGGAGCAGGAGGGGACACTTGTGGGGGGATGGAGAAAGTGAGGGTTCCAGGCAGAATGGCAGTTGCCTCTGGGAGGGGCCGAGGGCTGTGGCTCAGAAGCCCCCAGCCTGTGAAGTCCGAGCCTAGGCCCCTGCACCAGGTACTTGTCTGCAAGTACTCGCGGGGGCAAGGTTACCCCCACTCCGTCAAGAAGTGGCCCGGCAGGCCCGGCAGTACGGGAGGAAGCTGAGCCAAGTCAGACCCAGCTGAGGCAGTAATAAAGGTATTAATTTAGCTGCACCCATTAAATCGTGTGTAGGAAGATGGATTCTCTTAACAGTTCCGTGTGGCATACCCCTAATGCAATGCATTAAAATCATTCATTACAAGGAATAAATAACTTAATGAGATTTGAAGCGTGCAGCAGCCTCCCGGTAAGCGAGTGAGGAAGTGTAGCAGGAGATACCTATCAGCAAGCGAACATCAGGCAGAAATCCTCCTGTCCTGCACTGTTGCTCTTGCTGAATATTCAAAGGGACGTCTCTCCAGGACAATATCAAATTAATCTGCGTAATAAAAAAAGCCCGCAACAGTCTTCCACACCGTCTCTATCTGCATAACCCTCAGTTTCAACAAAGGCCAATTACCGTGTGACGCCACGTGATTGTTCTTGCTCCTCTCCAGGCATGCTACCCACCTGGGGATGTTTCTTTTTGTTTAACATCCGGGAGTTGACACTGCACTTCTGAAACTTGCAAAGGGGATTTATACGAAGAATGTTCAAGCAGGAGCTTTGAGCAGAGGGGGGGAAACGGTGGGGATAGGGGAGACCATGGCCAAGGGGTCTTGCTGTTCTCTGAGGGAATTCTAATCCCACCAGTGTCTTTAAATGAGATATGCGCACCCTGCCCTCTCTTAAAGCACCCTTCTGTCCATCATGTTACACAGAACACAGTGGGACAATTGTGCTATAAAACAAGCCGGCAGTGTATTCAAATGCCAGCTATGAGCTCACCCCCTCCCTGCTGCTTTGGGACTGTGCTAATGACCTCAGGATTTTCCTACAGAGGCACACCTTGGTTTAAGTGCTCTGAGGACAATAAACAAGGCTATGTCCTGGCTGTCCTCCTTGGTCCCCAGGACAGCAGGTCCAAGACATGGCCATCAGCTCTGCCAGCTCCATGGTTGCAGTCTCCTACCAGGGCTCCCAGAGACTCGGTCCACCACAGTCAAGGGCCTCCCCCATCCCCTGCACATCCCGTGTGGGCTCTCCAGGCCCCTCCAAAGAGCAAATCTACAATCAGAGACCGCTCCCCAGGCCCGGCTTTCATATCTTTAAAGCAATACCACGCCTCAGGCCAGCAGGCTCAGCGCTGATCCCAGACCTGACTTAGCTCTCAAGCCCCTACCACACGGCTCTGCTCCTCCCCTTTCAAAGGTGGGGAAGCAGCAAGCCCAGGAGGCTCCAGTTAAAACTGTGCTTCCGGGGGACAAGTGGGGCCTGCGATTGCGAACAATCGGGGACTTGGACTAAATCCTCTCTGAGACCTGGCTGAGGGCTCTGAGCGCAGCCGCTTCCTGCCTGCGATGCACTGCAACGCTGTAACGTGGTGCGTTCAGGGAGCGTGGGGGGGGGGGACTCTCCGCCATCTCTGCAAAGTGACAGTGATGTTTAACTATTGCCTCATGCACTTCCTGAACTTACGCTAAACATCCGTCCATCCCTCTATCCAGTTACACGCTACAGGCAGAGTGTGGCCCCTCTCAAGCCAGAACCCGTGAACGTGACCTTCTCTGGAAACAGGGACTTTGCAGCGGTGGTAGGAGAAGTACAGGAGATGAGGAGAGCATCCTGGGTGATTGGGTGGGCTCCCGACCTAATGACAGTGTTCGCGTAAGGGACAGCCAGATGTGAGATGGACACACAGGGCAGACAGACCAAGGGAAGGCAGCAACGGAACACTGGAACAGTGCGCCACAGCCAAGGAACGCCCGGAGCCACCAGGAGCTGGAAGAGGCAAGAAAGGAGTTCTCTCTGCCAGCCTTCAGAGGCAGTTGGCCTGGCCATCCCTGACGTCGTCGGCCTTCTGACCTCCAAGCCTGGACAGCCTACACTTCTGTTGTTTTAAGTACTCAGTGTGATGCTTTGTTACAGGAGCTGCAGGAAACTCCTATCAGCTGTTCCAACTCTTACAGAAAAACTGCACCCTGAGGTAGTCTTCAGAACCATTCTCCCTAAGAAAGTTCATGGCCGCCATGTGGAATCGGTGTTGCATGACTCATTCCTAAAGATATGGCAGCCAGGTCATCCCATGACACAGAGAGAACCATGAAGCAGGCCTGTGGCTGTCACAACACGTGATCCTGCACAGAGCAGACACGGGTTAGCGGGCCATCCCAGGCAGCCCCTGGGGAACAGACGAAAGCCGCACTGGCAGGGCACCCAAGGGCTGAGCAAGCCAGCAAGCCTGTCATTGGACCGGGCTGGGGCTGCCCTGGTTCTGAGATGGGCGTGAGGTGAGCTCAATGGTGACATTCTCTCTGGGAGCCCCGTCCACACTCTCCAGGCCAGATAAAAGATGTGAAGGCTGCCCCAGAACAAAAGTGAGTAGCTGACTCCAAGATATCATGTAAGTGCCTTGTATTTCCTATCGGAGCTGAAAGGCGAGAGGCCAGCTCCCTGTCATCCAGCAGAAGGCTGAAAGGGCTCTTAGAACCTGTGGGATGCACTCAGGGCGTCAGGGACACCGCGGGCTTCCGGACGGGGACGCACTCGGACGTCTCCAAACACACACTGGGGACGCTGAAGTACAAGATCCCCACTTAGGGCAAACCAGCCTTCAGCCCAGCCAGGAGGGTGCGCCGGGGTGGCAGTGGGAGGGGTCCATGGCCTTCACCAAGTCACAGAAGACAAGGAAGGGCCGACTACCAGCCTAGGCATCCCGCATGCCCCCAATTACAGTGACAGTGGACATGCATCCATCACATGCACCACAAGGTTCCAGTGCTGCAGGGCTCTGTATCTGGGCAAGGCGCCACAAAGGAAGTCGCAGAGACGCTGACGGGGGAGAGAATCCGAGTAGGAGGGAGCTGTCAGGGAGAGACGCTGACGGAAGGGTAGAAGGCAGGAGGAGAGGCCTCAGCAGGATCCGTCCGCCACACAACGACAACCAGCAGACTGTATTCAGAAGAAGGCCCCGCTGGATCCGTTCCAGCCAGGAGCCCCCAGCCGCCACATCTCCAAGCAAGTGGCGGGTAGAAGCGGCAGGCCGGGAGCCCTCAGGAAAGATGCCACTGTCCTGGAGCCCTCTCCAAGTTCAAATCCCCTCGGTTTTGGACTGAGTCACAAAGTCACCAATGATTGCAGACAACTACTTGCAAAATATGTCACTCACCACCCCTTCCAAGTCCCCAGTTACCTCAGCAATGCCGGCATGAAGGACAGTGGTCTCCCACCTTGCACTGGGGCAGGGAATGCCTCCATGTCTGGGTCACTCAGCAGCTTCAAGCTGCGTAGCAAGGGCTCGTTGGTGGGAATGGAGGATATGGCCCTAGCAACATGGAGGAGGCTTCCAACCTGGGGGGCGTGTCCACCATGTTAGGCCTCCACAGGAAGGCTGCTGGGAAACAGTGTTTCTCAGGGGCCTGCCAGTGAGAGAGGACGTGGGGGTGGAGCTGCCACCATGGGGAGGCCTGGCTTCAGGGTCCCCAGCTGGGTGCCTGGCTAACTCTCCTCACTTCTGTCCTTTTTGTCTGTGAAATGGGAATATTAGCCGCACCTCACAGGTTCTGTGCTAAGAGACATAGTGTGGGCACAGAGAAGGGTCCACAGAAGGTGGCCACTCCAAACTCATACCACGTCCACGGTGGTCTTTGCCCCACGACTAAACTAAACTGCTTGGGGTGAGAGGCACTCTGTGCTCGGACACGCCCCAGTCCTCGCGGCCACTCCTTGCTCTGGCCTGGCTCCACCTCTGTGCTGGTCCCATCACCCCAATCTGGGAAAGCCAGCCTCCTTCTTGAGACCCCGTCAAAGCTTGGCTTTTTCTACAGGATGCACCAGCTCCTTCCACTCATCCCACCTTCAGCTCTCCCTCCCCTGGAACCCTTTCCAACAGCACTCACGTTCCAGAGCAAAGAATTCCGGGGATTCCATTCTGTGGTCTTCTTTCTCATGGGTTCTATGCTCACTGCACCAACATGAATGGGGCGGGGCAATAGCACAGCACAACCTCTACTATTAACTACGCCAACGTTGCTGTTGCTGCTACTCCCTCCTCCACCACCACCACTTCTTTCTCTTGAGTAAGCCAGTGAGCCTGCCACTGGACTGCGGTGGGACTCCGCTGGTTCTGAGATGGACTACTAACACACTACTACTTCCATCATCACCACTGTCATCACCACCATCATCACCACTAATACGATCATCGCTTTAACACCACTACCATCAACACAGTCACCACCACCACCACCTCTAGCACTACAACACTACCACCACGATTCCCATATCACTAACCACCACCGTGACTACCACCACATCACCATCATACCAGTACCACTACCTTCATCATCACCACCACCACCATACCCAACACCAATACCACACTACCACCATGACCACCACCACCACTATGACCTTGACCATCACAATACAACCACTCCCACCTCCATCATCACCACCACCACAACCATCCCCAACAACCCACACTACCACCACAAGCACCAACATCACCACTATACCACTACACCACCACTACTACCACTATGACCATCACAGTACTGCCAATATCACTTCATCAGCACTACCACCATAATCAATACCATCATCAACACCGCACTACTACCATGACCACCACTACCATTACCATACCACTACACCACCACCACCATCTTGACCATCACAATAACACCACTGCCATCTCCATCATCACCACCACTATAATCACTACTTTCATCATTACGAAAACTACCACCACTTCCATCACCACCACCACCACCATCTCCACATCATCACAACAACCCTATGGACAACAGCAACACTTCAACACTACCACCACCACCACCACCACCACCTCTACCATACCACATCACCACTGCTACCTTCACCACCATCATGACCAGCACCATACTACCATCGCCACTTCCATTATCATCACCTCCACTATCACCATCATGCCCTCTACAATTACCAACACTATCACCATCACCACCACCTCCACCATCACCACCACAACCATCATAATTACCACCACCACCACTACCATCACCACCACTACCACCACCTCCACCATTACTACCACCACCACAATTACCACCACCATTACCACCATGACCTCCCCCACATCCACCACCACTATCACCACCATCACCACCCCTACCTCCACCATCACCACTACC
>NW_006922169.1:608263-608815 GCF_000298275.1 Orycteropus afer afer
CAGAGCCCAGACCCCTGCATCGCTCTCAAGAGACGGGGCACATCACAGGAAGGATGACAACAGGCCTCGCGTGGAGGAGCGGGCAGTCCCCACGGCGGGGCGCGGATTTCAAGGTCAAAGTCTGTCCTCAAGATGCACACTGAGCTCGCTCCTCTCCCACACGGCACAGCTCGGCGCCACTCCAGCCCCCAGGGACCCCATCAGCAGCACCCTGGTCTCCCGAGGAGACTGGAGCCCAGAGGGGGAGTGGGGGCCACGCACATATCCTGGCGGGAGGCAAGGGTGCTTCTGGGTGGGGGGCTTCAGTGCAGCGTGCCTCAACAGGCTGCGAGGTCCCAGAAAAGGAGGAGGGCTTGGAAAAGCAGATGGCTGCTGTTAGGGACCGGACCGTGCCCCCCAAATGTGGGTCAACCTGAACCCCTATCCCTGCGGTTGGAACCCCATCCTGGAATGGGCTCGTTGTTACGGTAACGAGGTAGGATCAGTGGGGCTGTCCCCAGTCAGTGTCCTTGGAGACACAGAAGAGCAGATCAGGCAGCAGAGACAGGGAAA
>NW_006922169.1:609745-615094 GCF_000298275.1 Orycteropus afer afer
TGGGTGAAAGGAAATGACTCACAGAGGGAAGTTATACAATGTGGGGCTCAGGTAAAGGAGAGGTGTGACTAAGAGGGAGCGTTGCCTGGTTTTGGAATAGGCATCCTTGACGCAGGGAAGGGGCGCGCGCCAAGCTGCAGGTTTAAGTGTGTGAATGGGCGTGGCTTGGCTCCAGAATAGCGAATCCGTGAGGGGCGGGGCTTGGTGTCAGGCTCTGGGGGTTTAGCCATGGGCTGGATCGGGTCTCTGTGAAGGGACGGGTCTTGGGCCAACCAAACCAAACTCACTGCCATCGAGTGCATTCTGACTCACAACGACCCCCACTGGGTTTCCGAGGTGATAAATCTTTACAGGGGAGCTCTGGTGGTGTAGTGTCTAAGGCATCTGACTGCTAACCAGAAGGCTGCCGGTCCACACCCACCAGCCACTCCTCGGAAGGAAGGTTGGGCAATCTACTTCCGTAGTGATAATTCCTCAGAAACCCAAGGAGGGGTCGCTATGAGTCAGGTCCAACTTGACGGCACATAACAACAACAACAACAACAACAACTTGTTGGTAGGTGCCCTTGAGTCGGCTCTGACTCATAGCGACCCCCGCACAACAGAACGGAACCCTGCCCGGTCCTGCACCAGCGCAGGTGCTGTACCTGAGCGCACGGCTGCCGCCACTGTGTCCATCGCACTGAGGGCCTTCCCCTCCTTCACTGACCCTCCATTTACCAAGCATGACATCCTCCTCCAGGGAAGGGTCCCTTCTGACAACACGACCAGAGCAGGTGGGACGAAGTGTGGCCATTCTCGCTTCCAAAGAGCATTCCGACTGCACTTCCTCCAGGACAGATGTTAGTTCTTCTGGCAGTCCGTGCGACTTTCAGTATTCTTCCAGTACTCAGCCCCAATCAATCGCTGTGTCCCAAAGCCTGGCCTCGGACGAAACAAGACGTGGCACCAGGTCACAGACCTGGTGTTCAGACAGCAGGGACACCACAAAGGGAGGTGTTGCCGCTGTAAGCCTCTGCCCATTGGCCCCTCCCCACAGTGACCTTAGGACCTTGGTAGCTTGAGTCCACTGCTGTGCCTGGAACCCCCTTCCGGAATGGGTTCTTTGTTATGCAGTGAGGTAGGACTAGTGGGCGTGTCCTGACTCGGAGTCCTTGGGGACTAAGATCAGCTGGCTCACCCTCCAGCACTCTGGCGGCCCACCGCCTGTCCTGCTCCACGGGGCTCTCACCACAGGTTGGAGCAGGCATGTCTCCAGGCTGTTCTTCCCAGTCTGCCTGAGTCTGGAAGCTGCACTGAAACCCGTCCCCATGGGGGACCCAGCTGGGATCTGGCATGTAAGTGGTGCAGCTTCTAGCATCACCCGACCATGCAACCCTCCACAGCAGGACACACTGACAGACAGACCGCTGACTTTATCCTGGCTCATCTCACACACTGTCCCTGCAACTGCTCTGTGGAGAAGCAGCATGGACAATTCTCAAACCAAACCAAACTCCCTACCATCCATTCTGACTCACAGCAACCCCCACTGGGTTTCTGAGGCGGTAAATCGTCACAGAAGTAGGTCGCCCCATCTTCCTTCCACTGAGCAGCTGGTGGGTTTGAACTGGCAACCTTCTGGTTAGGAGTCAGAGGCCATCAGAGCTCTTAAACATGGACAACTGTTGTTGTTGTTATGTGCCATCGAGTCAGACTTGACTCATGGGTTGCCGAGGGAGTATCACTATGGAAGCAGATTGCCCAATCTTCCTTCTGAGGAGTGTCTGGTGGGTTTGAACCGCCGGCCTTCTGGTTAGCAGTCAAATGCCTTGGGCACCACACCACCAGAGCTCCCAGCAGTAAATGAGCGAGCATGGCCACACGCCAACCAACAGCAGGTGGGTGGGATCTGGACCACCCCTGGGCTACAAATGCAGACTCTTGGGCTTGTCCAGAACCTGCACGGCCGAGGCCTGGAGATGTGCATCTCAACGGGCACCTCCGTGCCTGGGAGGCAGCGGGCATCGAGAGCCCTGGCTGGAGGCTGTGAGCAGGAGGCCTCTGCTCTTGGGGGAGGTGCACTGTGTCCGCGGGAGGCGGGGGCAGCTGTGGGGCTCTGGCGAGAGGCCTGTCAGTGGCGTGTAGACAAACGCCAGCAACAGGCCAGTGATTGGAGCTGTGTGTCAATTTGGTTGGACCACAATTCTGTGTGGTTTAAGCAATTGTGATGTGGGTTAGTCCCATGATGGGATCAGATATATATGTTCTGAGCAGCCAATCTGCTGAAAGGGCATTTCCCTAGGGGTGTGGCCTGCTTCCGATATATTTATGGACGTCCTGGGAAAAGAGACAGTCTTCTGTGGATTGGGATCCTCTTGTGCTGCCTACAACTGTCCGTGAGCGAACAATCCACCATTTGGCCTGGAGATCTTGGACTCGTCATTCGTCGGAGTCAACAGCTGGCATTCTGCCTGCCAATCCTGAGCTCGTCAGCCCTGCAGCTGCGTGAGTTGGGAAAAGCCCCAGCAGGGGCACCCACAGGGAGCAGGTTGCACCAGAGCCTCCTGTAAGGCTGGGAAGGAAGGACCGCTGACGCCTTCCTACAATCAGCGATGGAAGCCCTGTGCCTGTGGGTGACAACGGAGCTGCTTAAGGCCGTGCTGGGAGATGGGCGCCCCGGGCTGGAGGCACTCAATGCCCAGCAAGGACTCAACACTCCAGTGACACGACAAGGGGTGGGACCGGCAGCAAAGGGCGTGCTAGGGCCATGGGAGACCAGCCCTCTCTAACACCTTCCCCAGCAACCACACCCGCCCACCCCGCCGACCCTGAGCAAGGACTGCCTCTCCATTCATCTCTGAACATCTGCTGGGCAGAGTGCCAGGCATCACCAGGTAGAAGGGCATCATCAGGGCCTGGAATCACAGACGTCTCCCACGGAATGGGCCATCCAGGGAAAGGCTCCAAACCTACTGTGGGGTCTGGATCTGCTAGGACACCTGCAAAAAGAGAAGCTCTCTCTTGAAGGAGCACAGAACACATTCTAGTTGATGAGAGAACCAGTAAGCCATCCCAGCAGTCAAGGCCTCACCATGGAAGGGGATGACCAGCAGCAAGATCCTCACACACACTCTCTCTGTCACACACACTGTACTACACACATGTACCACACACTCACACCCCATACTACACATATGCACACACATGAAAGGAAATGAGCTGTCCATGAAATCCTCACACACACACTTACCCACTCACATACGCCATACTACACACATGCACACTCACACAAACCATACTCACACACACATGCACACATACACACATACCCCATACTACACACACACAAACACAACATACCACACACTTACACACTCACACATGCACTCACACACACATATACACCATACTACACAGTCACCCTGCCCTTACACATCATACTACACGCACATTTATATACTCACACATGCACTCACATCACACACTCACACACCATGCGACACACATGCACTCCAACCGTCATACTTACATACCACACACACTCACACACAATGTTCATGGGTCCTGGGCTAGCAACACACCCACATTCACATGTGCTCACACACACTCCAACTCACACCACACACACTCACATTGACTCACATGAACCTGCTCACACACATACTACAAGGCCCAGATTTACAAGCAAATTCTACCAACGAGTAAAGAGAAAAACTTAATCACACATAGTATCTCCAGATAATAGACAAATAGGGAACACTCCCTATTTTGTTCTGTGAAGCTGGGATTACCTTAAACCCCAAACCAAGCAACAACATCCCAGTACTTGTACTCTTGAGGACAGGTATAAACATTTACAATCTACTCCAGCAAGGCCTGTCTCTCCCGACTAAACTGGGTTTGTTTCAGTAATCCAGGTTTGGACAGACAGAGCCCTACTAACGTAGCTCACTGTGTTAACAGATTCAAGAGGAAACTTCCATGGTTATTTTGACAGAAGAAGATAAATTCAAAACAAAGAGCTAGCTGGCCACTTCCTAACCCTCAAATATCTGTCTTTAAACACCTCCAGCAAACATCGTGGTGCAGAATCACAGGGCTGGATGATTCACTTTCCAATAAGAAACAAGGTAAAGGTGCCGACGAGTAACACTAGCATTCAGCACCACTGCTTGACGGAAAGACCAGCCAAGATGCAGAGATAAGCACGGGGTCATTAAAACTAACCTCACAGAGGATACAATCATCGGTACAGAAACCCCAAGAGAACCGACAGTCTGCCAGGCATAGATGAGAAAGAGCACTTGATACAAGATAAATTTACAAATGTCCATTTCCTCGTGATACACTAGACCGGGTAGGATATCTAATTTAATCAAAGACAGAACTTATAATAGCATTAAAAACATGACCTACCCATGAATAAGTATAGCAACAGAAGTGCAAGAACTCTATGGAGGAAATCAGATAACATTAAAGAAGCATGAGCATATTTACATGGTAGACAGACAAAATCCTGTAACAGTAACCATGTCACCTCTCAACTCATTGGGCTACAGATCCAAACACATTCCAGTGAAAGTCCTACAATTGTTTTTTGGAAGGCGGTGCTCCATTTACACGGAAGAGGGAAGGCTGGGTCAAGAGCAGGTAAGAGAACACTGACGAAGAATGAGCTAAGAACGTCTCCCAACCCACGGCCAACACCTAGAAGAAAACTACATGGAACTAACAGAAAACACAGGAACATACCCACACGTACAGGAGAAGTTTATGTATGAAGAACTGGTGTTGAAAATCAGTTCAGAAAGGAATAGTTATCCAATCAGACACCCACGGAGAATGAAGGTGAAGTTGGACTTTCACCGCACATCACAAGGAGCCCTGGTTGCCCAGTGGTTAAATGCTCGCCTGCTAACCAGAAGGTTGATGGTTCAAACCTACCCAGTGGCTCTGCAGGAGAAACACCTGGTGATCAGGTTCTGTAACGATTACGGCCCAGAGAACCCTCAGGGCAGCTCTGTCCTGTCCCGTGAGACCACGATGTGTTGGAACTGACTTGACAATAAAAACATCCCACACCATTTACTGCTCTGGAAAGGTGAAGGACTGAAATGTGAACAGGAATTTGAGCTTTTAAAACATTTCAGAAGCAACTAAAGCAGTACAGTGACATGGCACTGGCTTAAGAAAGAGTTTCTTAAACAAGACACCAAAAGCCCAATGTATAAAAGATCGAGAACTTTCACCATGCTCAGGAACCTGTGTTTACCCCAAGATGCCACCAAGTAAGCTGAAGGACAAGGTGCTAACCGCGGGGGATCTGTCACACACCCCTGCAACAAGCCGTTGTGTTGTTCACACACC
>NW_006922169.1:615194-618959 GCF_000298275.1 Orycteropus afer afer
ACTATCACCACCACCACCATGACCATCACCACTGTCACCTCCACCATTACCACCACCACCATCACCACCACCACCTCCACCACCACAACCACCACTACTACCATCCACCACCATCTCCACCTTTACCACCACCACCATCACTATTTTGTCTTCCACTATCACTCCACCACCATCACCTCCACTATCACCACTATGACGTTACCCTCATCATCATCACCATGATGACACCAGTTACCAATACTACCAGCCACCACCACTACCACCACCACCATCACCACCGTCACCTCTGCCATTACCACCACCACTATCACCACCTCCACCACCACCACCACCTCCATCATCATCACTACCACTAACACTATAACCACCATCCAACTAGCACCATCTCATCACCACCACCGGCTGCTATGAAGTTACATCACCGAGCACTTAGCAGGTGTCAAGCCCTCTTCAAAGCACACTGTGAGGTAGATACTATTAACTTTTCCATTTTAAAGCTGAGACAACTGGAGCCCAGGTAACTTCAATAACAGCCCAGGTCACAAGGGAAGGAAGTGGAGGAACCAGGACTTGAGGCCAGTTGTCCAGCTCCAGAGCCTATGCTCATGACCACAGCCCCTATCACCTTCCCCATTCCTTTTCAGGACTCCCTTGTAACTCCTTGTAGACATGTCATGTCACACCACCATGATGGGCTTCTCCAGTCAACCTCAAACTCCTGTACTTCCTGCCACCTGACCCCCCTCATCACACGGGCACCCTTCCTGCCCCTTCTGGCTCCTGTCATTCCTCACCACACCAACGCAGTCTCCACCTCTTCTTCCTGTTAGACATGACAACCCTCCTACTGCCAAGCTCAGTACCTGGCCCATGGCAGGTGAGTGACCAATGTGTTAACACTCAGTGGGTAAGCGGGCAACACTTGCTGACGTACATGGTCAACAGTTCCAGGACCCCTCCCTCTCCTGCACCTGTGTGTGCAACGCCTGTGGGCACCACCTACCCACAGCCCCACACCAGAGGCCCCCTGATCCATGAGGGGCAGTTCCATGTCCATTTCCTTGATTTCCCGAGGAGGACGGCGTGTCCCACAGTTTAACATGATTAAAGACAAAGAGTTTCCACAGATACACATTCTCCATTCCTCAAGTTGCTGCACATTTGAATAAAACACGGTCAGCATCTTGATGCCCTGGACACTTTCAGATCGCTTTGCAATGTGTCCCACAACCGACCCAGGGACACACAGAGGCAAGAATTATCATTGCGATTCCGCAGTCGGCAAATAGACCCAGATACCCGACACCACTGGCCCAAGGTCACCCCACAATGCAGGTGTCCGTCAGGTATGAAAGGACGTCGCCCAGCGTCTAAGCCTGTTTTGCTGGGAGGTCAGCTGTGGCGAGACATTCTATGGTCTTATCTGCTGCTTTTTCTCCATTAAGTTCAAACGGCCCTACGAGGGCCTATGAGGGCAGCATTCATCATAACCAACATAATGGAAGAACCTCTGTGACACTGTCTTTGAGAACAAAGGACATTGTTGCTGTTTTTAGAACAATTCCAGGAGCCTTTGAACAATGCAAATTTTCTCCAACAATGCAAAACAAGCAGTTAGCGGGCCGGCTCACCTCTCCCCCCAGACAAACCGGTGCGCCCAGCGCTTCCTCTCCCAGGGACTTGTCTACCCGGGACCAAGGGCTCCCCGAGCAGCATGGCCGATTTTGCACTTGATTACTAACGTAAAGGCTGATGGTCTGAACCCACCCGGCGGTACTGCGGAAGAAGGACCTGGCAGTCTGCTTCTGTAAGATCACGGCCAGATAACCCAAATACGGCACTTGTGCTCCGCTACACACGAGGTCACCATGGGTCCGAACTGACTCCGCAACCACGGGTTTGGTGTTTAGGTTTTTGATCTGGAGCCAGGAGGGGTGCTGGGCCCTGGAGCGCCTCCCAGAGGGGGAGCTGGTAAACACTGATGATCTCATGCACAAGACAGAGGCTTTACTCCAGGCCACAGAGGCCAGGCAGGAAACCCCAACAGGTGCCGGCCCACGGAGATGCGGGAACGCCAAGGGGCCGCCGCCACCCAGCACTGCCAACGGCAGGAGTGTGGGCCCGGGGTGGCCAAAGGTTTCACTTTTTAAAAGACGAGCCAGGAACTAGGGTTTCACGGAAAACAGGATTCCGTGTTGACATCTGTCACAGCTACGTGGGACTGCCGTGACAGACACGTGACAAGTGTGTGGCTTTAGAAAAGCAGAACTGTACATGCTCACAGTGCAGGGGCCAGATGTGCCCGGGGTATGGCTCGGGGCGGGGCTTCTCTGTCTCTCAGCTTCTAGAGCTTCCGGCAATCCTGGCAACCCTCGGCCTTCCGGGGCCTGTCAGTGTCTGCTTCCAGGACCCATGTTGTCCATCTTCCCTGTGCCTGTCCCTGTCTAGTCACACTCAGAAGGGTTCAGGACCTCCCCTCCTCTGCATGACCTCATTACTGTAATGACAGAAACCCCTCTTTCCAAACAGGGTCCTGGCAGGTACAGCAGAGGTCAGGCTTTTACCACCTCTTTCTGGGGTCACAATTCAATCCACAACATCTCAATGCAAACACCCCCCAAACCTGTCTAATGCGTCACGGAAGCTACAGATGACACCCAGGGGCCGGATCTACCCGAGGTTGCTAGCTGCTGAGGGCTGCTTAACGTGGGCGTTTCATCCACCTTTCGTCTCATTTCCCTGAACGTCTGCTGTGCTTTTCGGCCATGTGTGTACGTGTGGAATACAACACTTTAATTTGGTACCATCACTCCCCTTGGCGGCCCCTCCCACCTGGCCATGAACGTGGACCAGGCTTCGCTCCTCTTCTTCTGTGGCCTAACTGATTCCTGGCAGTTCACAGGTGGGGGCAGGCTCTGAGCCCGAGGGCCCCTCGGATGTGAGGCCAGGGTGACTGTGATCTCCACAGCCCCCTGCAGGAAGCTGTGGGCAGCAGCACAGGGACCCAGCGGCTCAGTGGGGACATGAGGAACTGACAGGTGAGCCAGCAAATAGGCGGTGACATCTGGGCTCAGCCACACTGCTTGGCCATTTGGGCTGACACTCGTGTGACTGGCGCCGTGGAGTAGTCCTGGCTGACCCAGCAGCTGGCTTAAGTCCGTCAGGTGACCCTCCATAATGTGGTGGGCCTTATCCAATCAGTAGAAAGCCACAGGGTAAAAGAGACTTCCTGAGGGAGGACTCCGACTGCAAACACTTCACCAGCCCCTGCTTCCCTCTGCCTGTCCCCTGACCAGCAGACCTGGGGACACAGGCCTGCAGGAGTCTCCAGCCTGTGACCTGACCTGTGGATTTCTGACTCACAGACCTGCAACGCTGTGAGCCAATCCCTTACCGTCAGTCCGGGCGGGGCTCCGTCTCCCTCACCTCCCCCTTCTTCAGCAGTTCCCTGTGTCTACAGAAGCCTGACCAGGACAAGCCTGTGCCTCACACGACACTCGGGGCCTTTCAGGGCGGGGGTGGGGGGCACAGCCAGGCCTTTCAGGCAGGGGCGGGGGGCACACACATCCTGGCCTTTGGGGAGGCAGACATCCTGGCCTTTCAGAGCAGGGCTTCTATGTCTGTGTGTCACCCACAGGCCATGCCACCTCTGTATGACTTCACCACAGGCGCCAAGCCAAACAACGGACAAGCCGTTGGAAGGACATGGCCTTTGGCCTCCAAAGGTCACAGGCCGCCACCCTGGCCAAGCGCTCAACTCAGGGG
>NW_006922169.1:619059-620526 GCF_000298275.1 Orycteropus afer afer
CTGCAACAAGCCGTTGTGTTGTTCACACACCGCTGCAACAAGCCGTTGTGTTGTTAGGTGTCCGTGAGACGGTGCTAACGCACAGCGGCCCTGTGTGCGACAGCGTGAAACGGACGGGCCCCACGTCATCTTCACGGTCCTTGCTGTGGCTGAGCCCGCTGTCGCACTACTGTGTCACTCCAGGTCACTGGGAGCCTGCATTCTCACTGGCCCTCCACGTTACCAGGCACGATGGCCTTCTCCAGGGACTGGTCCCTTCTGAGCACACGTCCCAAGTCCGTGAGGTGAAGTCCCACCATCCTCACTTCCAAGGAGCATTCCGGCGGTGCCTCTTCCAAGACAGATGTGTTCCTTCTTCTGGGTGTCTTTGCCAACGCCACAATTCAAATGCATCAATTCTTCTTCAGTCTTTCTCATTCATTGTCCGGCTCCCATGCATACGAGGTAACTGAAAATACAATGCCTTGGGTCAGGCACACCTTACTCCTCAAGGTGACATCTTTGCTTTTTAACACTTTGAAAAGGTCTTTTCCAGCAGATTTTCCCAGCGCAATCCATCATTTGATTTCTTGACTGCTGCTCCCGTGGACATTAATTGTGGATCCAAGCAAAACAAAATCCTTGAACTGCAGTATTTTCTCTGTTTATTGTGATGCTGCTTATTGGTCCAGTTGGGAGCATATCTGTTTCTTGATGTTGAGTTGTAATCCATACTGAAGGCTGTGGTCTTCAACCTTCAGAAAGTGCTTCAAGTCTTCTTATCCTTCAGCAAACAAGGCTGTATCACCTGCACCACAGGTTGTTAATGAGTCTTTCTCCAATCCTGATGCCACATCCTTCTTCATATAGTCCAGCTTCCCAGAATGTTTGCTCAGCATACAGACTGAATAAGTGTGCTAAAAAGATACAGCCTTGAGGCACATCTTTCCTGACTTTAAACCACACAGTATTTCTTTGTTTTGCTCGAATGACTGCCTCTTGGTCTACGTACAGGTTCCTCATGAACACAATCAAGTGCTCGGGAATTCCCACTCTTCACAATGTTATCCAAAATTTGTTATGATCCATGTAGTCAAATGCCTTTGAATAGCTAATAAAACACAGGGAAACATCTTTCCGGTTTTCTTTGCTTTCAGCCAGCATGCATCTGACATCAGCACTGATACCCCTTGTTCCACGTCCTCTTCTGAAATCTGGCTGGAATTTCTGGCAGCTCCCTGTCAATGTACTGCTGCTACCATTTCTGAATTATCTTCAGCATAATTTTACTTGCATCCAGAAGATATAAATAACTTCTATAGATCGATACGAGAAAAGACACCTCGACAGAAAAACGAGTAGAAGACCCGTGCTAAAATTTAACACAAAAAACTAGGAAGAAGTGCCAGTGAACAAATGGAAAGATGTTCAACTACACTGAGAATTTTGGAAAGAAGTCACTCAACAGCAATGCAACTGTTTACAAAA
>NW_006922169.1:621501-622888 GCF_000298275.1 Orycteropus afer afer
TCACTACAAAGCTCCAGACACGAGCAGAACAAAGGCCCACGTGCAACAAGGAGTGAAAAACACCAAATCCGGCAGTGCCCATCTCCTCCAGCAGGTGGGGCTGCAGGGGCAGGTGCGCAGGGGCTTCCAGTGGCTGCCAAGGCCTGCTGCGGTGTCAGGAGCCTGGTTTCCCACTGTTGTTTAAAACATGTACATGCACCTGTGCTTGAAGATTTATACGCATCGGAAAACCACCTCAGGAAATGAAGAGACGAATGTACCAACACAACTCCAACAAGATTCCAGCCTGGACTCGGGTCCCCGTGGGCTGCGGCCCTGGGACCTGTATTAATGAGCATCTCCGCCCCAGTCGACCCCAGTGCATGGCGACCCCTGTGGTCAGGGCAGAACGGTGCTCCGTGGGGTTTCCAATGGCTGAGGCTTTGCAAGTGGATCACCAGGCCCGTCCTCTGAGGCACCTCTTGATGATCTGGGCCTCCAACCTTTCGGTGAGCAGGGGAGTGCAGTGACCACATACAGCTCCCAGGGACCACAGTAACGAGCACCCCACTGACAGTCACGAGGCCGGTGCACCAGGGGGTCTGAGAGCGGTTCTCATATCTTAGCGCACAGCAGAGCGTGTAGGCCCCCTGCACGCAGGCTTCTGGCTTCGGCGTGCCGATCACTGAGCTCTGGCATGGCCGCATCTCTTGCCCATTCTTGCCCCTCAGTCTCTCAGCTACTGGGGCCAGGACCCAGCTGACGCACCTTGAACCTTGCAACCCCACTCTTCTTGGACAACACGTTTTTCTGCCGCCCCTCTGCACCAATGCAGCCCTTATTCACCGAAGCGCTCTTCCTAAAGCTGACTTAGTGGGTCTTGGATCCCTCCAGCTGACACTCAGTGGATTCTATAAAGTACTATTTTTGTTTAATTTTATGTAAAATACAGGAGCCCTATCATCCATGGGCTCCAAGATCTGAACCTGAACTGAGCCTGGCGGGACAGCTCTTTGTCCTTCCAACCTCTCTCCTCCTGGAACCTTCCACACCCTCTGCCCCTTGCCCAGGTGGGGTGGCGGCCTCTTCTGGACACCATCCCTGAGTCCCTCAGGCTGGGCTGAGACCATGGCTCACCAAGCCTGGGCTGCCGGGTGGACGTCTTACCTCTGTAGCTCTGGCAGAGCCCTGACCTGATTCACAGCCACTATCAACCAATGACAACCCGGGCGTGACAGATGGTTGAGGAGTGGTCCTGAGACCCTGACCATTGCTCGCTCCAGCATCCAGGCATCATGGGCACACCTGGCCCCACCGGACATCTCCTCTGGTCTCTTCCTCTAGAGAGGTCTTTCCACACTCCCTCGTGCCCTCATCACCCTGAGAGCTACCCAAGGTCAGGGACCAC
>NW_006922169.1:623227-633477 GCF_000298275.1 Orycteropus afer afer
TCTGCGGTGCAGAGAAACGTCCCAAAGGCAGCCCCCTCAGCTGATGGCTGGCTCAGTGAGAGGAGGAAGCCGTGTGCGATAGTTCACTTTTATGGACAGTCTAGCGCTTGCCAAAAGCCCCAGATTTCAGCCCTTGGACATCATCTGCTGGAGCTTACAGGCGGTCGCTGTCTCCTCTCTCTCCCTCCTGGATGACTCTGGTCTTTGGTCTGATCCGGCCTTATGTTGGCTAATTGCTCCATCAACAATTTTCCTTCTGAGGCTCTCCCCTTTACAGAGCCATCTCACCAGGATGAAGCCCAGCTTTTAGCCCTGATTTCCCTTCATCACCCAAATCCACAAAGCACCTCGGGCTCCGAAGGGAGCAGCTCCCGCCTGTGAAGCCTGGGGAGGCTTCTCTTCCCCTCTTTCCCACCAGGGCCAAGGCGAAGCTGTGGGAACGGAGGTGCGAGCGCCAAAGCCCTGGCCCCAAAGGGAGCTCAGCCTGCCATCACCCGGGGCGCAGGATGCATGCTTCATTTGCTGCTTTGTGGTGACAGGACAAAGGATGCAGCCCAGACCCCTGTGATCCCTCCTACCCTGACACGCTGGGGCAGTGAGAACCAGCCAGCCTGCTGACAGTGGCCTCAGGGTGGGAACCAAGGTGCTTCCCAGGCAACTCTGTCCACAGTGAACCCAGCACTTGGATCCTACAGATTTTCCTGCAGGTTTTCTCAGTAAACAAGTAGACTATACACAGAGACACACGGAGACACAGACACACAAGAGCATGTACACACATGTGCATATAGGGGCATAAGGCACACACCCACATGCACACACGGAGACCCACAGACACATGGACACACACAAGAGCACATAATCATGGGCAAGCACACACAGACACGTACACACAAGCATGCACAATCCAGTCCACACACAGGCACACACAAATGGGCATGCACACACAAGCACAGACTCATACAAGGCTACACACAGACGCACACAAGGCTACACACAGAAGCACACACAGGCATGTGCACTCAAGCACACACACACACTGACACATACAGATATAAGCAGACGGACACGCACAGATACACACACGCATACCCAACCACACACACGGACACATACAAGGGCATACACAGACACAAGCATGAACGCTCAAGCACATACACACACGAACACACCTAGATACAGGCAGACGCAGACACACACACTAACAAGCACACACAGTGCAGCTGGGGGTGTGACGTCCAGCGGCCTAACCATTGGGGAGGGCTCCTCACCAGTCCCTACCCTTCCCCTAAGGAAGTGGGCAAAGACAGAGGGGCTGGTTGGGCGCAGCGCTCCCTCTAGAAGCGCCATGGAGGGCGCTCCCCCAGCACGCGCTCCTGGGGGTTCAGGAGCTCACTGACAGGAGCGCACACGCCTGTCCTCCTGAGTGGGCCTCCCTGCTCCACATTCCCGCCTCCTCACCAGAGCCCCCTCCAAAGGTTCCAGGCCTAAGGGCAGGACGCTGATCACAGAAGACCCCCTTCCCCTCTGGGGGGCTCTGGGAGAGCTGAGCACAGCCTGGACAGGCCCCACCCTCCTGTCCTGGGGTGAAACGGGCAGAGGGCACGTAGCAGGGCAGTTACTGGTGGAGTGAAGGGCTCTGTAGGGCCTCCCGCCCGCATCGTCCCTCCCCGCTGCATCACAGAACGGCTCCCTTTGGAAGACTGTCCCGGGCAGAGGCCAGTGGCATCACCACCTTAGGCCCCCAGGCCCCGCCCACAGAGCAGCAGCAGTGGGGGCTCTCAAAGCCCACCCGAGGCTTGTGTTCTGGTGGAGACAGTGGTGCTAAGCCAAGGGCCTGGCTCCAGGTTTCACCGATGGACAGAAATGCAGATGCCTTATTATGTCGTCTTTTCAACGGCAGGCAAGAAGCCCTGCTGGCTCAACAGTTAAGCGCTTGGCTGCGAAGCAGTAGCTCTGAGGACAAAGGCCTGGCAGTGTGCTCCCGTGGAGAATAAACCAGAAGCCCACCACCGTGGAGTCGATTCCCACCCATGGTGCCCTCTAGGCCGGAGAACTGCCCCCAGGGCTGTCAAGGCCGTCAGTCTTGATGGGAGCAGACTGCCTCATCCTCTTCTGGTGGAGCAGCTAATGAGTTCCAACTGCCAGCCTTTGGGTTGGCAGCCGAGCACTTTAACCGCTGTGCCACCAGGGTGCCTTCCACACTCTCCCTGAGGACCACAGCCGAGGCAACCTTATGGGACAGCTCTACTTGCCACGTGGGTCCCCGAGACTCAGAATGGACCCCATGGCACAGCACAGCAGACATCAGCAACGCGGGGGAGGTGATGGGAAACCCGCAGTCGCTGGGCCCTTGCGAAGCACACAGTTAGGGGAGCTGGCCTCACCCCAGTCCCTTTACAGGGCTCAGGCAAAAGAGGCAGAAAGAGCCTGCCGTGTGGAGCCTGGAGTCAACGCGGGGCATTGCGGGGCTGCGGGAGTAAGGCACCCACCAATGGCCCAGTGCGCTGGGTGTGGGGTGTGGGGCTTCGTGGGGAGGTGGGGCAAAGAGCCTGCTGCTGAGCCCTGACGCACAGGGGTCGCCGGGAGTCGGAATCAACCCCGTGGCAGCCGCCGCCAGAGGCCCTCCCTGCTAACTCAGCTCCCAGGATCAGCCGGAGCACGCAGATCCAGAAAGGAAAGTCGAGCAATTCTCATTCACGGACGTCCCGCTGCCTCCCAGGACAAGCACTTAAGGCACACACAGTGTGAAACTACACACGAATTAAAATGGCTGTGAACACTGAGTATAACAAAAATAGGCCCATTTTTTTTTGAGACAGTATTTATTAAGTAACGAGAACAAAGAGGACGCGGGGACAAAGGAGATGAAGAGGAATGAGGAACCGCGCCCTCACTGGTGACAGGATCGGGACCAGAGCCCTTTGGGGGCCACGGCTTTGCTTTGTGTGGCCTGCACTGTGTTTTAAAAACTCTTGACTTAGTGGCCAGCGCTGAAAATGGGCGATTTCACACTGCACTCCAGATTTCCATCTGCTTTAAACACTGCCTTCCAGATTTCCGTCTGCTCTAAACACCGGGGATCTGGCCACGCTGGCCCACGTTCAGCACTGCTCCTCCCCAAGATGGGTCCCGGCTGCCAGCTGTCAAGGCCCCCACGGGACCGTCTGGCCCTGCAGGAAGGAGAAGATGGGCCGTGCTGTGGCTGGGAGGCGAGACGCCCGTGAAGTTCACCGGCACCACAGGTGAAGCCAACCCTTCTCCTGAGCCCCACCGAGAAAAGGGAGCATCCAGAGAGCAGAGGCCAAGGGTGTCCCAGCTCTCCAGGGTACCAGTCACGCACAGGAGTTAGCAGTAAATCTTGATCAGCCTTGACCTTCTCGTCTTCTTACTCAACTTCTCAGAGGAACAAGAGGAACGTGATGTTCAAGAAGAGGCATGAACAAAGCAAACACTGGAGCAAGAAATGACGGAGATGCCATGGTCGTGTGGGAGGAGAGACGGAGACCTCGCCTCAGCAGGCTTCCCAAGATGGCGGTGCTGCCCCCCACTACTGGAGGTGGGGACATGCTGAACAAGGTGCTCCAGCATTTTATTGGGGGGGTGTTATCAGTGTCTTAGAGTTGCCACAATAAAAGAGCACAAACTGGGTGTCTAAGAATAGACATTCATCCGGTCACTTTCTGGAGATTAAAGGGCCAGTTCAGGGGTCAACAGCACCATCTTCCCTCTCTGGCTGTAGGGTAAGATCCTTCCTGGTCGTTTTGTCTTCTGGTGGCTGGGCATTTGCTGATGTTCCCTGGCTTGCAGATACATCTTCTCATGGTGTCCGTCTTTTTGTACACGTGTCTGTTCCATTCCATAAGGACACAACTCAGATGGGACAAGGGCCCACCCTACTCTAGTGTGACCTCATGTTAAATTAACTGATACCATCTTCAAAGACCCCATTTCAGAGAAGGTCATGCTCACAGGTGCCGGAAGCTAGGACCTCAACATCTTTTCTGGGGACACCAACCAATGGCTAACGCAGGCATAGTGCCTTTGTGGCTATCCCAACCCTGAGCCTCCCTGAGGAGTTAGAACGTGGCAATGGATTTTTCTCCATTTTCAGAACATGTGGTTCTTGTCACAACCATCTCTTCTTTCCAAACAGCTGCCAAAAGGGAGAGGCTACACAGGAGCAATGTCCTTAAACTACTTCAAAATTTCAAATCCACCCAGATAATGCCACCCAAAGCCCACCCAAGGAGCCCCCGTGATGCAGTGGGAATGCTCAACTGCTAACTGAAAGGCTGGTGGCGCGGTGCCTAAGGCACTGGACTGCTAACCAGAAGGCTGGCGGTTCAACCCCCCCAGCCACTCCTCAGAAGGAAGACGGGGCAGTCTACTTCCCTAAAGATACTGCCTTGGAAACCCAAGGAGGGGTTGCTATGAGTCAGAATGGCTCTATGACAGTGAGTTTTTTTTTAGAGGCTGCACCTGGTCATCTGGAGACCTGGTGACCTGCTCCTGGAGAGATGTCAGCGCAGGAAGCCCTATGGGGCAGCTGTTCTCTGTCACATGGGGTCGTCATGAGTCGGAGTCACGCCACGGCACCCAACAATGACAATGGCAGGGCTGACCCCTGAGTTCAGAGCTTCCCAAACTGGTGCATCATTAGATGCTCTGGCTTCAATTTTAAAAGGGATACTTTCTAATAGATGGAAAAAAAAATTCCTTTTTTATGCTTCACTAACACAAAAGCAGCTGAACCAAATTAGCTCAAACTTTCTCAATAGCTTGTTACAATCCTAATTAAAACATTCACAGACGGTGCAAGCTTGGGGAGCAGATACTGCTCTGTCAGTCAAATTCCAGCCACATATTTACAACCAGCTCAACAGCAAAGCAACCGCGCACACTTGACTCTGTCGCCTCTGAATGAAATGTGGTCGGACCATTAACAGTGCAGGGATGAAAGTGAGTGTGCAGCATGGCATCTCTCTGCTTGGCTTAACTCATAAACAACTGGGCACCACTCCGCTCAGCATCATGGGCTGAGGCCACGGGGGCGTTCATGCAGAGGCCTCACCTCCCAGCCTCCCTTGGGAAATGGTGGTCTCTTCATTTAGGGGAACCGCCGTATTGCTGTGTGGGCGAGTGCTATGTTGTGGGAGGCCCTCGAGTGGACTCCGACCCCCGGGGACCCCGTGTGACAGCACGTCTTCCCCACAGGGTTCTTGGGGCCATAACCTTACTGAAGCGGGTTGTCAGGTCTCTCTTCCGAGGCACTAGTAAGTGGGCCCCAAGCACCAAGCTTTTGGTTGACAGCCAAGCACCTAACCGCTGTGCCACCAGGGCTCCTTGTGGGTGAGCGCAGGTGCCCAACAGCACAGGTTCAAGTCTCAGCCATATTACCTCCCCACGGTATGACTCTCACCAAGGGGTGAAACCTTCTCCACAGAGTGTCCTCAACTCTCCTGTGGGCAAGGCAATCACCACCGAGAGGCTGCGGGTGCGGGTCTTTGCCCAGTGCCTGTCACGCCACCTGTCACGCCCGGTGAATGCCCCCTCGATGCCACTGCTGCACCCTACCACCCCACCAACACGCAACATCCCGAGAAACAAAGACAAGTTCTTACAGCAAAAAAATGACCTGAAAGAAAACACTTAACCTCAGCAGAAAAGAAAATGTTGAGCTTAGCGGAAAGCAGCTTCCACAAGTGCATGATGGCCTTCTGCGCCCGACACACGGGAACGTTCTCTCAACAGCCCGGCCATGGGGACACTCACAGATGCTGCGCCTCACGCGTGGTGGGAGCCATCACAGGTCTATAGCACCCAGCCGTCTCCTGGCGCTTTCAGTTCTCGTGACTGCAGTGTGTGTGCAGAGGGGTGTAGAGAGGAGGTGCAGACACACACACGTGTACACACGTGTGTGAAGAGAAGGTGCACACACATGCACATGCGTGTGTAGAGAGAAGGTACACAGACTCATGCACACGTGCACACTTGATGTTGCCTCTGCCTAAGCTGTCAGCCAGGACCGGTCAGTCAGCTGTGCTGTGGTGGCCTGTGTGTTGCTGTGACACTGGGAGCTAGGCCACTGGTACTTCTAATACCCACAGAGTCACCCATGGTGGGCACCTTTCAGAGGACCTTCCAGACTAAGACAGACGGAAGAAGGACCTGGTGACCTACTTCTGAAAACTCACCAACGCAACCGCGATGGGTCAGAGGAGACTGTCAGCCAATACAGTGCCGAAGAGAGGACGCACGCTCTAGGCTGGGGGCTCTCAAACCACACGGTGGTCACAGCAGTGGGCTGGCACACGTGCCACCGTGAGACGGCGCGGGGCGGCAGGGTTCTGCTGGACGAGGAGCTGCCATGAGTCGGAGCCAATGGGGCGACAAGGAACAGGCGGCAGCTGTCAGCAGTCACTCCCAGGCCCTCAGTGCTCAAGGCTGAGCGGCCCCACAGCCCTTAAATCACAGGGCCACCCAGGGTCGCCTGCAAGTCACAGCAC
The DNA here is from genome assembly GCF_000298275.1 of Orycteropus afer afer. Lineage (NCBI taxonomy): Eukaryota > Metazoa > Chordata > Mammalia > Tubulidentata > Orycteropodidae > Orycteropus > Orycteropus afer. Next base: position 629,737 of record NW_006922169.1, read on the forward strand.
GTGGCCCACAAGAACCTGGACGAACAAGGTACCTTCTGTGTTGGGTGAGTGTGCTCCTCGCTCTATCTTGTGTTTGATGTCTGGCTTCCACCCAAACATCCACATCTCTCTGACGCAGAACCCCTACCTGCCCTCCCACCTACCCCAAGGGCACGCTCGAGATGCAAGTTCATATACAGCGCTAACGGGGGCTTCACTCTCCCTGCTAACACACACTTGCTATGTCACCAAGGGCACCATGGGAGCCATGGTCTCGGCCAGGCTTTCCAAATCGCTGCTTTCTGGGCCGTCCCTGGACTTGGAGCCCATTCCAGGGTCTGTGAGTCTCCCGGGCAGCTTCTTTCGGTGCTTATTGCCTGGAATTAAAGGATTTGAGGGGGTCTTGGCTACGAGAGCTCAAACGCAGCCTTTTCCTCCCGACTCAATAAAATATGGCCACATTTGAGGGATTTTATTCCCCAAAGTGGCTGCGTCTGATGTGCTGAGTGTGAAGCCAAACCCCAAAGCCAGCAAGAATTAAGTCAGCTTGGCTTTTCTTTATGAGGAAATGGCCTATAAAACGTTAACTCGTGCCTCTGGGTGAGGCTGGAAACGCCTAATTAAAAGGGTGCTCTCACCAAAGTGGGAGACTCGGTGGCAACTGCACAGAGACCCCCTGGCTGGCCAGCACCCACGCAGAGGCCCCCCTCAGCGTCCCTGCACCCTGCCCACACCCCGGCACCAAAGTTTGACGGGCAGCGTGGTGAACGAGGGTTTGACAGCCGTTATTCCCACAGCAAAGCCAGTGCTGGTCTCCACTGCACAGAGACCCCCCGGCTGGCCGGCACCCACGCAGAGGGCCCCCTCAGCGCCCCTGCACCCCGCCCACTCCCTGGCACCAAAGTTTGACGGGCAGCATGGTGAACGAGGGTGTGACAGCTGTCACTCAGACAGCAAAGCCAGTGCTGGCCTCCACAGCTCTGCCTGGCCCCACGCTGCCAGGCACCAGGCACAAAGGGCATCTGGGCCTGCTGGCCAGAAGGGGTGTCACGGCCAGGCCCGTCTGGGGTCTGGGGAAGGCTGAGTGGAAAGGGCCCTTCTTCCATCCGGGTTAGCTTTGATTACATCAGCAGCAGCAGCCACGGCCGCCAGAATGGCTCCACATGCAGGTATCGTGCAAACTCTAAGTGGGAACTCAAGGAGCCAGTGGTAGAAGGATGACGGGGTGGCCGCTAACTGAAAGGTTCGAATGCACCCAACGGCTCTGAGGAGACAAGAACTGGGACCTGCTCCTGCAGAGATGCCAGAGAGCCGGGCGACCCCATGGGGAGGGCCTGTGTCTCTGAGTCAAAGTCAACTGGACGGCCCCCCAACAACAAGACTCCCTAACAACCCATCAAAGCAGGTCCGCCAATCAGGAAACATCGGTATGGAACTTCAGCCGCTCGTCCCATAGCTGAGAAGAGGCAAGACTCGGTGTTCCAGGAAAGAGCCCCCGGCCCAGAGCCCAGCGGCCCAGGGAACCTCTGGCAAACCCACACACTTCCTCACACACATGCTGCCTGATGCCCACTCCAGGCCACGCGGCTTGGCCCTGGCGACATTGTGTTCCAGATCATTCTTTGTGGTGGAGGGTATCCTGAGCGCTGACAATGCTGAGTGGTACCCTGGCCTCCCCACGAGGACTCCAGCTGCACGTCCCCTCCCCAGTCGTGACAACCAAGAATGTCTCCAGAAATCACCCACGCCACCCTTGAGAAATCACTGATCTGGTATTTTCTGCATTTAGACCAAACCCAAACCCAAACCCAAACCCAAGCCAAACCACGTCAATGTCAACTCACAGCAACGCCCACCGGGTTTCCAAGGCTATAAATCTTTACAGAAGTAGTAGATTGCCTCATCTTCCTACTACGGAGCAGCCGGAGGTTTGAACCACTAACCTTCTGGTTAACAGCCAAATGCCTTACCAACTGTACCACAGAGCGGTACTGTCAGTTACCCACAGCCACATTTTAAAATGAAGACATGGTCCCCAGGGCCCGGAACGCACAGGGCTGTCCCTTCAATATCAATCGGGGGTGTGGGTGTGGGGCAAAACCTCCTAGTCCTGGACCCCACTCGGGGGGCGCATCACCACTCAGCTGGGCTGGGCAGCAATCTCCAGGCTGGATGTTTCCAAAGCGGCCCCTCCCCCACACCGGTTCAGGGGACCACCCTTTGCAGGGCCACCCCTCGCCGGCTCCGGGTCAGAGGCCACCTCTCCTCAGCTCTGGCTCCAGCTGGGAGGCCACCCCAGTACACTAGAGGGTGAACGAGGACAAATCATAAATACTGCACTTTGATCAACGTTCCCAGGCAGATTAAAAGAAGAAAAGGAGAACATAGTATGGGCAGAACTGAGGAGAACGACAGGCAGGCTGCAGGCAGAGGGGTGGACAGGAACGCTGGCCAGCCAGCGGGCCGGGGGGAAGGTCTGGGTCGAGTGACAACTGTGCCCACAGAGCCAGCCGCAGCACATTAAGGCCGTTCATGAGGTAGTGAGTTCAGTAACGGTGGTGAGATGAATTCACAGGCCTGAGGCACAGCGTTAGGCACCGTGGTTGAGCTTATCACCAGAGATCCTGAAATCAATTTTAATGCAAAAGGAAATCCTCACTGGAACCAAGCTGCCTCGCAGAGTCCTGCCTACTGCGCGGTCCCTCTGGCCCTGTGCCCCGCCCCAGCACCCCATCCCCGGCCCTCAGCTCCACTTCTAAGGACACTATGGCTCCAAGACAGCAAGGAGCACACTGGTCCCCCACACGCTGCAGAAATGGCTTCTCCCAGCAGAATGAGGACATGGAGCTTTGCAGCGGACGGAACCTGGGAGCAGTCAGGCATGTGAGGCCTTACGTTAGGAGTCAGCGACCCTCCACTGCACGTTTATTCACGACGGGGCGGGGAGAAGGGCGGTGGTCTGTGTCCTGAGATCCTGTGAGAACAAGAAGACAGTTCTGCTTTCCTGGGGCCCTGACTCCCGCTCAGGGCACCTGCCTCTCCCAACACCAGACAGGTGGGGGTCTTGTTGGGTGCGTTGGCCTCTGTGCCATGTGAGAAGGGAACACTGGCCCCCTCCGGCCCCAGCATGTCACACATCCATTGGGTGTCATGGTGCTTGACATTCAGCCAAGAAGCTCCGATGAGAAGGAAAAGCACAGGTAATGATGCCACAAAGCAAATGCAACAAGCTTGACAAACAGGAAATAAAGTCCAGAATATATAAAGAGCGCCTACCAATCAATAAGAAAAAGGCAAACCACCCAGGAAATCATGGACGAAGGGAGGGAAACAAACAGATGCATCCGGTGCAAATACAGACGGTCAGTAGAAGAAATGACAGGTGGGAAACACCAGTTATCAGCAAAGGGGCCCAGGTGGCTCAGTGGGTAAGCACTCAGCTACTCATCAAAAGGTTGCTGGCTCAAACCACCAGCCGCTCCATGGGAGAAAGACGTGGCCGTTTGCTCCAGTCAAGATGACAGCCTCGGAAACCCTATGGGGCAGTTCCACTCTGTCCTGCAGGGTTGCTAGGAATTGGAACTGACTCGGTGGCAACAAGTTTGGTTTGGTTTGCTCACTAGGGAAGGAAAAATGGAAACAAAATACCGAATTTCAATTAATAGCTTGTTTCAAGTTAAAAGGGTCGGAAATGCCCAATGTGGGAGGGACTGCCCAGAACAAGCACTCTGGGTATTGGGGGTGACATCGTTTGTAAAGGCA
>NW_006922169.1:636907-638037 GCF_000298275.1 Orycteropus afer afer
TAATGGACTTAAGTTAATGGCCTGCCGTGTGGATTGGTAACATCAGGACTGTGCCTTTTTCCTTGTCAACCTTGGGGCTTCTCAGCCTCAGCAGCCAGTGGCTGTCTGAGTGAAGAAATGCCTCTAGCTCCAGTGGGCCGGGAACAGGAGGCAGAGCTGGACCCCAAGGTTGAGGGGCTTTCACCCAGCCCCTAGCGCCTGGCACTTCAAACTTGGTCTTAAAGGCTCCAAATTGAGAGAATAAACTCTTGTTTGCTGAGGCCATCCCATTCGTGGTATACTCCTGTCAGAATGGCACCAGGGAACCAGAACATGCCCTATCTGCAAAGGCACCGTGTGGCCGTGGCCTCCTTCCCTCAGCTCAGGCTTTGTTACCAGTTGGCATCAGGCGCATTCGGGTCATGGGGGGCCCACACGGGTCGGAGTAGAACTGCGCTCCATAGGGTTCCGATGGTGGGTTTTCTCTGTAGCAGACCACCAGGCCTGCCTTCCGCGTGCCTCTGTGAGTGCGCACAGCTCCGGCCTTTGGTGAGCGCGTTCCCGTCTGCACCACGCGGGGCTCTGCGCCGTGTTGAGGGGTGGGCTCAGCAATACAACTTCTTCCCGTGAGCTGCTGACAATGGACCGGCAGGCCTGCACCCTTCTCCCGGAACGGGGCTGCGGACAGCCAGCTTCTCACTCCACCCACCTGCAACGGAAGTGTGTCTGCACACCTGGGTTCCCCTGTGCCACAGCCCACACTCAACTACAGGCGGCATCAGTCACAGGGTAGCTCCTGGGGTTGCAGACTGAGGAGGCGGAAGGCAGCGCAGACCCTCCCGGATGCTTCCTGTGTTGACCTTGTAAATTAACTGGCTCACACCTCCACTGGGTGTTTTCCCTGCAATTCAATTTATAGCCCACGCCAGCCGGGGCTCAGAACGAGAAGCCCCATAGGGGATACGTGAACACTGCCGACGGAGTGGAGGCTGACAAAGCCCCACTTTAAGGATGCACAAAATGAATTTCCCATGTCCCTTCTCCTGCCTGGACCACCACCCCAGCCTCGTGTAGGGCAGTCACCCGCAGGGGGTGAGGGAGGCTGGCAGGGGAAGCAGTGGGGGCCCCACCACCCCTCACGATGCAACAAC
>NW_006922169.1:639065-640038 GCF_000298275.1 Orycteropus afer afer
ACCTCTGGAATTTAGTGGGAAACTGCTATCCCACTTTCAGTGCATGCTGCCATCTGGTGGCAGCCTGCATGATGGCGTGAATCTGAAGAAATGGGCCTCATCCTACCAACCCCCCACCAGAGTGCTCTCGGGACACATGTATCCCACTAATTGTATCAAAATCCATATTACCTCAAAAAAGCTGCTTTCAGTTTCATCCAGAATGGCTTCCACTGCTTAAATCACATGGTTTAAAAAAACATTCAAAGCATAAAGTAATTAAGTCTTGAAAGGGTTACAACAACAATCCGTTTTCTACTGTCTTCTGGCTCACTTGCCAATGTTGACCACATGCTGAATCCATGCCCTGGAGGTGAGCCCAACAGATCATACGAGGCCCCTGCTCACAAAGGGGCTTCCCTGGCGAGCACAGGGTGTGCAGCCGCCTCCTACAGCGCGTGCGGACGACGCCTGGTTTCAGACTCAACGTCCCCTGGTGGTGAAGACTCGGCAGCCCGGGATCACCCAATGCCCCACGTGACCGGATGCTCCCAGTTCTCAGATCCCGAGCCACCTGTGGTTCTAACTCCACCTGGGGCCCATCGGCAGAGCTGACAAACCAACGTCCCAAGTAAGGAAATGTGGCAGCCACCGTCACAAGACAAATGTGCGCTGACATCCCACCAATGCTTGCGCTGTTTGTCCTGATAGCCACGTGCGACTCCTGATCCCAGGTGTGGGACGGAGGGCACAACCTCAACGTCTCTCTACGTCCATTACGGAGTGCAGTCTGAAAGGGCCTGACTCACTGATAGCTGCCATCTGTCAGATATTTAGACTCAGGAAGAATCAGGGAGTCAATACCCTGTGACTTTTTATTTTTCCTCCTCTTTAGTAAAGTATGAAGAGGAGAAAATTGGTTGATAGTTTTCTATTCTGTTTGTTTCTTTAAGTGAAATCCAAATAGGAACATTCAGAATCTGAAGCCTCATTG
>NW_006922169.1:642223-653266 GCF_000298275.1 Orycteropus afer afer
AATCTTCATGGAAGCAAAGCTCAAACCACACTCACCACCTTTGAATGGATTCCGACCCACAGTGCCCATGGAGGACAGAGTGGAACTGCCCCAGAGGATCTCCAAGGCTGTAATCTTTAGAGAAGTAGACTGCCTCATCTTTCTCCCGTGGAGTGGCTGGTGGGTTTGAACCACCAACCTTTCGATGAACAGCCACGTGCTTAACCACTGCACCACCATGGCTCTTTACCTCCATGAATAGCCAATTTAAACCACCAATCCATTGCCATCACACTGCCACACCTGTTTCATTTTCTCCATGGCACTTGTCTCTCTCTGAAGTCCTCCTGTTCACATGTGTACTTGTGTGGTTCTGCCTCTGGAAGTAGACACACCCCTGGAAGGAAAGGAGTGTGCATCTCCTTAACACCTAGCCTGTCCTGGGTCTGGAGCAGGGGTTCAGTGGACACATGTTGGATGAAAGAACAAACAGCACTCCTGTGACTAGGCATGGGGGGCGTCCCTCAGAGGCACCCCCCTGTCTCCCCACGCCTCTCCTCTCAGCAGTGGCATCCACCTCAAGAATTCTACATCAGTGCAGAGGCCTGGCCATCGCTCCCCATCTGAGTCACTGCTACAGGGTGACAGTTCAAACTCTTCCTTCTCACACTTGCAATGAACGGTGAACGTACCGTAAACTGCACAATGAAAAGTGCAAACCCGAAAGACGGCAGAGGACACTGTCAGTCTCGGTAAGAGGCCTAAACTGACAGCAGCACCCAACTGAGTCTTTTTTACATGAAGATAACAGACCCTGATGCCTCTGGGAGACCATACAGGTACCATAGTCAGTTGATGTAAGTTTGTTTTACTCCTGGACTACGTGAAGAAGGTAAGTTAAAATAAAACATGGGCAGTGCAATGAACATTATATTCCCAGTGAAACATGGCTAATTAATTACAAGAACCGATACCTCTTTTAAACATGGAGGATTTTGGACTTTCCATGGAATGAAGGCAAGGTGGTGTCAGGTGTAAAGCTACTCCAGGTTAAGAAACAGAGGAAGAGAATGGCAAGTCACCCATCTTCACGACACTGGGCAGGACTCTCAGAGATGACCATGCACAAGTGTGTCTACAACGAGGGGGACATGTCAGGAGCAGTCCCCCCAGAAGCAGCATGATGACTCCTGGGGGGGTCTGGTCATTCACCAAAGGGGACAGCAATAATCACGTGACACAGAAAACACTGACGCCCCAAATGGGATCTGAGCACACAGTTCCACCTTGGGCCCACACTATCACCATACCCACCGCACAGCAGAAGGAGGAGAAAAGGGGCACCCTGGACGCCGTGTCGACAGGCAACATGGCTACAGTGTAAAACGACCTTGCTTTGAAAGAAATGTACCCTTCTCTTACCAGAAAGACGACTGCCTGTGTTATACTGACTGTGCAAAAGCATTCAACTACGTGGATCAGAACAGATTATGGATAAGACTGAGAAAAATGGGAATTCCAGAACACTTCATGGTACCGACAAGGAACCTGTACACAGACCAAGAGGCCGTCGTTCAAACAGAACAAAGGGAACACTTCGTGGTTTAGAATCAGGAAGGGAGTGTCTCAGGGTTGTCGCCTTTCCCCACACTTATTCAATCTGTGTACCGAGCAAACAATCCAAGAAGCTGGACGCTGTGCATGCGGCATCAGCATTGGAGGAAGCTTCGTTTACAACCTGCGATATGCAGACAACACAGCCTTGCTTACTGAAAGTGAAGATGACTTGAAGCTCTTGCAGATGAAGACTGAAGACTACAGTCTGGAGTATGGATTATACCTCAACATAAAGAAAACAAAAATCCTCACAACTGGAACAATAAGCCAGATCATTGTAAATGGAGAAAAGATTTGAAGTTGTCAGGGATTTCATTTTGCTTGGCTCCACATTCGGCACCCGTGGAAGCAATGGTCAGAAATCAGATGTCATACTGCATTGGGCCAATCGGCTGTCAACAACCTCTGTGAAGTGTTGAAGAGCAAAGAGGTCACTTTAAAGACTCAGGAGCACCCAACCCAAGCCACAGTCTTTTCAATCACTTCAGATGCATGCGAAGGCTGGACAATGAATAAAGAAGACCAGAAGGAGAATGATACTTTTGAATTGTGGTGTTAGTGGAGGGTGCTACAAGTTCCACGGACTGCCCGAAGAATGAATAGATCTGTCCGGGAGGAAGTGCAGCTGGCATGCTCCTTGGAAGCCAGAACGGTCAGATTTCACCTCACTCATTTTGGCAACGTGATCAGAAAGGCCCAGTCCCTGGAGAATGGTATTATCCTTGGTAAAGTGGAGGGTCAGAGAAAAAGGGGAAGACCCTCAAGGAGACAGACCGACACGGTGGCCACACCGACGGGCTCAGGTACAGGGCTGTGAGGCCAGCCCAGGACAGGGCAGTCCTTCACTCTGTTGGACACAGGGTCGCTATGAGTCAGAATCCACTAACAACACGTAACAACAACAGCCCCATCCCTTGGACTCTAATGATGTGACGTTACACAATCCTGACAGCTTTGTGCATTTCCAGGTGACTTCACCGCATGGATTTTAACCTGGGAACCACATTCTGAGTGTGTGTGTGAGCGCATGATACTATTACAGATATCACCAAATTGTGTAAAGTATTAACATTGAATATAAGACACAAAGAAATAAAGACTAAAGCACTTTCTCCCCACAAAGAGTAACAGGAATCGGAAAAATGCTTGCAACGTTCTTGATTAACAAGTAACAAGGAGAACCAGTTCCTGAGGTCCTAACAAATGGGAAGCTGGGCCCCAGCCTCCTTGTCCCTGGGAAGGTGGCCAACAGGAAAGCCACCCGCGGATGGCTCTAAGCAGACAGGCGGGCTGCCTCTCTCCCAGCTTCCATTTGAACAACCGCTTGGCTGCTCACCAAAAGGCTGGTGGTTCGAGTGCACCCACTGACGTCTGGCAGGACGGCCTGGTGACCTCCTCCCATGACCCTGAAGCTGCTGCCCGCCTGGCGGAGCCCAGTTCTACGCTTGAATGTGGGGTCGCCACGAGTCAGAATCCTCTCCAGGACCCGTGTTCACGCTTCGGGTTTTCTTTATTTATTTACTGGGGAGGGGCTTCGGATACAGCCATCCCTCTGTATCACGGGGGATGGGCTTCAGGACCCCCAGGGCCGCCAGGATGCACAGACGCTCAAATCCTTCATGTAAAATGGCACAGTACGTACGTACAGGCCTATGTTCCTCGTACCGGATTTCTGACAAAGGTCTGTGGCAGCCCTGCGCCGAGCAAGCCTGTTGGTGCCATTCCCCGGCGTGTGCTCACTCCGTGCCCCATGCCACATTTTGGTCATTCTCACAATAGCTGAGAGCTCTTCATCATGCTATTGCACACTTCATAGACCCCAGTACAGTGCGAACCCGTTACACACACTGGGGAAGCCAACACTCACGTGCTTCTCCGTGGCGATGCTCCCTCACCACGGTCTGGAGCTGAGGTCTGCTCCACCCACATCCCCCACGCGCCCAACATCACCTCGGGTGCTTGCAACGCCAAATGCAACGTCAATCCGGTGGCAACAGCACTGCCCGGGCCCTCAGCCTTTGACAGGCTGCTCTGACCACTACACTCTTCATTTTTCCAAGTACTTTCAGTGTGTGGTTGGTTCAATCTTCAGATCAGACCCTGTAGGTACAGTGGGTCAACTGTAGAGGGCGCCTGGCATCTTGAGACCGGAGCCCAGAAGACAGACACCAAGTCAACCCATAATGGCTTTGTACACAAGATATAAACCTCTGTGCCCACAAGCCACTGAGATTCTGGGTTCATTTGTCCTAGCAGCTATAACCTGCCTGGACTGACTGCTCCCAGAGTCACTCAGGCTTTTATGGGAGTGGGGGTGGGCGAGAGGAGTCCCTGGTGGTGCACACAGTTAAGTGCTCAATTACTAACCAAAAACCTGGTGATTCACACCCACAGAGGAGCCCTGGAAGAAAGGCCTGGTGACCAGCTTCCGGAAACCCTGGGAGGGCAGCCCTGCCCTGTACTCACGGGGCTGTCGCAAGGCGGAGGGAGCACGACCAGCTGGTCTGTGTTTTGGGGGCTGGGGGAGGAGATGGGTGGGAGATAATTACTCAAGGCTTGCTCCTTAGACCCCGCACACGTTTCTGAAACCACCATGGTGCCGGCTGAGGTCTGTCTGGGCTTGTGACACTGGTACACAATACATACATGCACACGGAACCACATCTCATACAACTATTCAAAAATCCTAGCTAATATTGTTCTTTTTATGTTCCTGGCTCCCTGCCAACCTCTTGATATAATCTGAATGAAAATTATTTTTTGGCAGGGACTCCCAACCTGGAGTTTCTCTGACTTCAATTCCTAATTGCGCTGCGTCTTCTCCCGCAGCCCGTAGCAGGTGGTGGTTTACTCAGCCACGTTGCGTTTCTCAGGAAAATACTCTCCAGGAACAATGCCTTCTAGAGGAAGATGAGTAAGTGCTCCGGCACCTCTGCCTCCCGCAGCCAGCTTCCGGACAGCACCCCGAGGTGCCCGCAGGAGTCGGAAGAGATGGACTTGCACGTGCTGCGTGGTCTCTGCTTGTGCAGCAGACGGCCGCCCACCGCTCGGTGCGTGCTTTGCCGGCGCCGGGTGGCGTTGAGGCAGCTGCACGCACGGCAGCCCAGGTAACGCAGTGGAAGCGCCCCACGGGGTCTGCGTGGCTGGAGTCTTCAGAGTAGACCATCAGCTCTCTCTCCTGGGAAGTCTGGTGGTTGGAACGTGAACCTTCAGTTGGCAGCTCAGCACTTAAACCCTGCACCACCAGGGCTCCTTCAAGGTGCACTTTCTTCACTATCAGTGAGGCCATTTGGGATAGCGAGAGGAAAGGCACAGTTGACAGCATCAGGCCGTATGGGTGACGTCAGATATCCAAACAGACCTAACCCACTGCCATGAGGTTGGTTCCAACTCACAGTGACTCTACAGAACAGAGCAGACCTGCCCAAGGGGTTCCAAGGCCGACAGTCTTCATGGAAACAGACTGCCGCAACATTCTCCCATGGAGCAGCTGGTGGGTTCAAACCACCGACCTTTCAGTTACCAGCTGAGTGCTTAAGCGCTGCGCCACCAGAGCTGAGGCATCGGTGGGAGAGTGGCTGGCACAGCTGTCTTCACGTAGTTGACCCAGATTTGAGTTCCAAGCAACACAGGCGAAAGTTTCAAACACCCGGGGCTCTTCGCTGACGTGTGTGACTGACGGAAACGGCTAACTGTACAACTGGGCCAATGGCATTCGGGATGCCACCTTCACGTCCAGGTAGAAACGTCACGTCGAGCCTTAAACCGAGCCTTTTTGCTCCCGTGTCCACCTGCTGCCTCATCAGACTCCTCGTGCCCCAGCGACCAGGCAGGCATCACTTCCGAGTCGTGGAGACAGGCAGGAAGTGTGTGCGGGGTGTGTCCACCCTCCCCGGCCAAGGCGGTCATCCCTCCCAGCAGTGTCAGAGTGCCCGGGAAGCCAGGTCAAGGGCTTCCTTGCTCATCTGCAGTGAAGTCTCATGTTCTTTCCCAACATCAAAGATTCAGCTTCCAGGTATAGCTGGCGTGTCTCTCTCCCAACCCCACAGCCACTTCCTACAGAACCAAAGCCTCTTTTCAAATTACAGTTCCTCACACTAAAAACCAAACTCACAGCCATCAAGTCGGTCCCGACTCCCAGCGACCCCTCCTTGGGTTTCCAAGGTGGTATCTCTACGGAAGTAGATTGCCCACTCTTCCTTCCGAGGAGTTGCTGGTGGGTTTGAACCACCAGCTTTCTGGTTAGCAGTCCAGTGCCTTAGACACTACACCACCAGAGCTCCTACAGTTCTTGACAGGCACGGGATATTTGGTAAGCAAAGTAAGCGTGAGAATTGGTGAAATTCATGTGAAACCATTCACTACAGATTACTAAGTAAGCACGACTAAGCCCACACGTAACTTGCTTACTGGCTACTCTGCCCCTGCCCCCCACCATGGCAGAACAAATGGTCTAACCATCCGGCTAGGCTTTCACTCTGAGCTCGCCAACACTCCAAGCTCCCCGCTCCAGCCCCAGACTGCATGGCCAGTGGCCACCATGCCAATGGGCTCCAGGGACCGTGGCCCATGCATTTTAAAGAGTGTTATGAGCTCCGGACCCTTGGATTAAACTATCAGGCTTCACTATGCTTCTGCCCCCACTAAGGCCATGGGCAAGAGAAAACTCGACTAATTCTGAAATCCCTCCAGGAGCACTTGGTAGTCTTTTATTTTTATTGCTGTTATAAATACATACACATAACACCAAGCCAAACCCACTGCCATCGAGTTGGTTCTGCCTCATAGCGACTCACAGGGTTCCCAAGGCTGTAAATCTTTACAGAATAGATTGCCTCATCTTCCTCCCACAGAGTGGCTGGGAGTTTGAACCGCTGATCTTCTGGTTATGAGCCAAATGCCGCAGGCACTGTGCCACCAGTGCGCCTTCATATATTACACCAACCAAGACAAAACTCACTGCCATCACGTCAACACCACCTAACAGCAAGCCCACTGGGTTTCCAAGGCTGTCCATTGTTATAGAGGCAGACGGCTCCATCTTTCTTCCGCAGAGCAGCTGGTAGGTTCGAACCAACAACCTTCTGGTTAGCAGCCAAATGCCTTAACCACTACACCACCAGAGCTCCTTATATATAACACAGCTTTGGTAATTCAGCAGTTTTCAGATTAACGAATTAGTGGTATCAACGACATGAAGCATGCGTGTCACCATCACCTGTAAACACTGCCAACTGTGCCTGCTGTCCATTTCAATGTCCTCTTTGGTGAAATGTCTCTTCAAGTCCTTTGCCCGTTTTCTGTTTGGATTATTTGCTTTTTCGTTGTTCACTTGGGGCTTGGCATTCTACAGCTTGGGTCTACTTGGTCTGTGGAATTCTGGGCCAGAGATGCCTCAGATGACAGGCTTGGCACCTGTTCCCAGACTCAGCCATTGAAAACGCTATGGAGCTGAGGTCCACCCTGACACAAGGTCACAGGAGTCAGAGGTGACTCAGCAGCAAGTGGGGAGTGACACACAGTCCCCATGGGGCCACCTCTCCCTCCTCCACTGGGCTCCCGAGAGGATCGGGACAATCACTCATTCCTTCACTCATCCACTCATTCAGCACATATTGAGTGAGTCCTGCAGTCCCTAGGATAGCTAACACTGGAAGAATGGAAAGTAACAAGAACAGAAAGGAACAAGCTGGCGAGGATGTGGAGAAACTGAAACCCTGATCCCTGGATGGTGCAGAAGTTTAATGCACTCAGCTATTAACTGGAAGGCTGGAGGTTCGCTCCACCCAGAGGGGCCTTGGGAGGAAGTATACTTCCAGGTAACTCGCCCTTGGAAGCCCTGGGAGCAGTTTCACTCTGACAGGCATGGGGGTGCCATGAGTTAAAGTGGACGTGGTGGTGACTATTTCTCGTATTTGGTCTGCGGTCTGTGACGGTTTGAGCTTCCTGGTCTCTTTGCAAAGGTGCTGTGCATGAAAATGTTCACGAGATGCGGCGGACAGATGGGTCTACAAGCCCTTCTGCCAGTTTCTCGGAGCCACCAGCTGCCCAGGAACAGCACACAGTAACTGAGCACCAGAGGTGTTCATCGTCTCAGAAGAAAGAGCTTCTGCTGTGAATAATGTTCACCAATTTGCTCGTTTGCCACTTTTCCAGGCTGCGAGGAATAGGGGTCATGACCTCCATCTGCAACCTCGGTTTATCTTTAAAAAAAGAAGCGTGAAGCCAAGTCATCCTTTTTTCTGAATGTTTGGTCAACCAAAGGTGACGCTGTTCCTTGCCGAGTTCACAACTCCGAGATTTGGTCAAGATTAGGCCATGACATTTTTTCCTTTGTCACCGAGTCATTCATTTGTCCCCTGAGCTTACACAGCAGGAGTGAAAAGTTCACAGCAGTAATAACCATGACTAACGTTGATGGGCGCCAGCGATGGGCTGCATCTGGTGCTAAGTGTTTGCCTCGTTTCTGTGGGAGTCACAGCCAAGTGCAGTACCCTCACCCCAGGGAGCTCTTCCCTGAAGACAGTGAGAAAGGCACAGAGCCACCTGCACCAGGCACTCGGGGAGACACGGGCCCTGGGTGCTCCCACCGCGTTGGGCGCCGAGCTGGTAAACCGGGCTCAGTGTTGAGCTGGGATCTGGACCGCCTTTCCAGTGAAGGAGAACGGTGTGAGCAAAGACTCTACCCCAAATCCCATCACCATGGAGAGAATGGGGCCACTGGTACCCACTGCTGCTAGCCAACAGAGACACTCCCGAAGTACCTTCTTAGAGTTCACATTCCCTGATCACGATCACGCACCACAAGGCCCTGGGTGGGGTGGATGGTTTGTGCTGGGCTACGAACCAAAGGGCTGGGGTTCGAGGCCAGTAAGCAGCACCCCAGAGGAAAAGCCAGCTTCCGTACAGACTATGGCCCAGACAACCTGTGCCACTCAGTTCTGCTCTCCACACAGAGGTCACTAGGGACTGGAATCTACCTGCCGGCAATGGGGTTTGGACCCTTGCCCATGTAGTTCTTACAGGGCTGGACATTAGATAGAATTTGTACCGAATTGTTCAGTTTTGTAAGTAAACAGAATCCACCGTAAGCCTCAAGGACTAAGGAACTGCCGTGTGTTTAGTCATGTTCTCTACATGCTTGGTCCACAATTGTTTTGTCACGAGAGACAAGGCAAATCATCACCGAGTCTCACCTGGAAAGTCCAAGCCACCACCGCGCCAAGGAGCCCTCTCAGCACCAGCACGACAGCTGAATGCCCCGCCTTTGCTCTTGTCCGTTGTGTGGTGGACAGCGGGGGCTGGCGGTTGTCCCACTGTTGCAAGCCCCAGCGGTGGGTAACTCACCCACGTGTTTACCACAGCCATCTCCTGGGGGTGTCCCCACAGACGCACTGTGACTCGGGACAGAACGAGTGTCTTTCCACGTCTCTAGGGAGTCCTCCAAAGCTTTGACCGCCTTCCTTCAGCTAGCTCTCCTCTCCCCCCGCCCCTCCTGGGGGAGTCTCTGCACTGTCTGCATATCCATTCCTGGTCTCCTGTTCCCGTCAGGGTTTCTAACGACGGTTACGTCTCCCTGGGTTTTAAATTATCCCAAAAGGCTTTCTGGGAATTGTACTTTCTTCATTAACTCATCTTCTTCAACTCAGTAGTACCTTTTAATTCATAAAATGAACTTGAAAGCAACGAGATGGTGTTCAAAATCGACAAGCAAATAACTCTCCAATGTTGCTACTAAACCAGGAGGCATTCCGTTCGAACTTTCCAAATTAGCTGCTTGTGTGGGATGCCAAAGTCTGCGCTCCTCTCCAGCCCACGGACAGGGCCATCTCCAAGTCTCTATCAGGTAACCACACGTCATCTGATGACACACGTCATGTGTGAGACACACGGTTCCCAGCCGTGCCTGGCAGGTGACCAAGCATGAGGAAATACGGAAGTACCATGTCACAGGTCTGGGGGAGGCAAAGTGCAAGAGGTCCCCTTGAGGGCAACAACCCTCTCAGAACTGCCTGCGGTTCTTATCTGCACAAGAGCTCCATCTCTGCTGAGAGATTCTGATGCTTAAACAACTATGGAAGATCGCTCATCAAGTCCACAGCAAAAGCAACATGATTTATTTACCGTGATATACTTCAAAAGATACAAAAGTACAATAAGTAACATTGCACACACAGGCACATGGGCGCACACACGTACACACATGCAGATGTCCACCACAGAGGCATCAGCTCTTTTGGAAACATTGCACACATGGGCACATACACGCACAGACACATATGCGCACACACACACTCTCTCTTGGCTATCCACCACAGAGGTGCTAGCTCTTCTGGAAACATCACACACACATGTGCACACACACACACTTGTGTACAGACATGTGTGGAGGTCCACCAGAGGCACTGAAACCACTGCACACATTGAAACTGAAACCAGTGCACACATATGTGTGCACACACATGTAGATGTCCATCACAGAGGTTTTAGCTGTTCTGGAAACATTGCAACACATGTGCACATGCTCACACAGGCACACACACATATGGATGTCCACCACAGAGGTGTCAGCTCTTCTGGAAACATTGCATGCACAGGTACATGTGCACACACATGCACACACGTGCACACATGTGCACACACGTGCAGATCTCCACCATAGAGACATTAGCTCTTCTGGAAACATCACACACACATGCACACATGCACAGATATGTGCACACACATGTGGATGTCCACCACAGAGGGTTAGCTCTTCTGGAAACATCACACACACATGTGCACATGCAGATATGTGCACACACATGCACACACATGTGGATGTCTACCACAGAGGCGTGAGCTCTTCTGGAAACAACACACACACGTGTGCACATGCACAGATATGTGCACACACATGCACACACACATGGATGTCCACCACAGAGGGTTAGCTCTTCTGGCGACATCACACCATGCAGCCAAAGCCCTTTTGCTACCCCTTCCACACAGTCCCTTCTCTCCGTGGGGGTGCCTCCTCTTTGAAAATAGTCCTCTCCACAGTCATGCATTCACTGCACACATACACAAACAAAACACGGCACTGGAGACATTTTTCACAACTGACATTTACGAAACTACCATTTTATACGGCCTATGATTTTACTCTAAGTGTTACACATGCGTTCATATATACTTGATATATACTTATATACCTTTAACAGAAGGAGCTCTGCTGAGCCAGTGGTTAAAGCATTTGGCTGACAAACGAAAGGTCAGCAGTTCAAACCCACCAGCTGTTCTGTGGGAGAAAGTTGAGGCAGTCAGATTCCATAAAGACTGATGTCAGCCTTGGAGACCCGGTGGGCAGTTCCACTCTGTCCTCTAGGGGCGCTGTGGGTCAGAATGGACTCCAGGGCAGTGGGTGTGGTTTGGGCTTTGCTTCTGTGAAGATTGACAGCCTTGGAG
>NW_006922169.1:653419-656716 GCF_000298275.1 Orycteropus afer afer
GACCCTGTGGGCAGTTCCACTCTGTCCTCTAGGGGCGCTGTGGGTCAGAATGGACTCCAGGCAGTGGGTGTGGTTTGGGCTTTGCTTCAGTGAAGATTGACAGCCCTGGAGACCCTGTGGGCAGTTCCACTCTGTCCTCTCGGGGCGCTGTGAGTCCGATCAACTCCACGGCAGGTTTTTTCTTTTTTTTGTTGTTGTTGCTGTTATGTGAACACATGCTGTGCACTCCATCATGTCTCCTGCAGACGCCCTCCTGGACACCTGTGTGTGAAGTACTGCAGCCACTCTGCACAATGCAATCTCCTGTTATGTCCCTGAGGCCTCATCAGTGTAGGGCAGTTCTAAACTTGATCACTGTTGAGTCATGGGGAGCAGTGATCAGGCCGAGACACACATGGGAAAGACAAACGTCACATGAAGATCACGCACAATCCCGGGAACCAGGAAATGCCCAGGTTACTGACAAGGCAGGACCAGACCAAGACCCTGACTTGAAGCTCGAGCCTCCAGACCTGGGACAACACAAGCCTCGGTCCTCAAAGCCTCCCACTCATGGTATTGGTGCTATGATGGCCCAGGGGACTAAGAAGATACACATTAAACACATGTGTTACATATGAAGATAGTATGACAGGTGCATGCAGGCAGACTTACACACGTGTGCGTGTATATAGCTCTACTCACCACAGGATCCCACTGAGCACACTGTAATTTTCACATGAACCTGTCACCGGACCCTGATTTTCTTTTGTTTCTGCCATCACACAGTGCAGCAGTTCATCTCCTGTGTATATTCTCCTTGGGGCACGTGCAAGGGTGTCTCTCAGGGACACACCCAGGAGCAGCCCCTTCCCCTCAGGACTTCTGTGCTCAGAAAACGGAGGACGGACACTTGCCCAAGCCTCTCGGTCTCCAGAGTCATCCCAGCCCAAGAACTGTTCAGTGATTGAAAAGAAGCACTTTCCAGAAAAGCGGCAGTGCCGTTGGGATGTCCCCTGTGGTTCTGATCTTTACGTTGGAGGCCCTTCTACCATGACCTTGATATTGTCATTAAGCCATGAACAGTGGTGGTCACTGGCGGACTTGGTCTGGAGGGTCAGGGAAGACTGAGAAAGGACCGTTACACCTGGGTCAGGGGAAAGGGAAGCTGCTCGGGGCAGCGCAGATGGTAAGGGGCAAGCCCCAGAGTCTGTAGGGAGCTGCCCCCCGGGCCCCATTCTCCCCGGAGACCAGCCTCACGGTGAGCCTCCTCACCACCCTCCCCACCCCGCTTCCTGCCCAAGGCTCCTTCTCTCGTTCCCTCAGGACGTGCTCAGAGCTGCAAAAGCCTTCCTGCTGGTTCTCAACTCTGATTCTCTTCTCCATTGTTTCCCAAACTCTCTCCTTAGATAACCTGACCTTTCACAAGTGTCTTGAAACAAAATCTGGAAAACCGGACCACACAAGTGTGGTATTTCCCTCCCTGGTCCAATCCAAGAGGGCAGGTGGGCCTTGTGACTTTCTAGGGAACAGCTAGACATGACCCAAACAGCTCAATCTCGCCTCGTTCTTGGCTTCTCTCCTGCAAGCCCGTCACCCTCCCAGCCATCCCTGTGATTATAACCTTGCAAAGACCCCCAGGAAGAATGTAAGCCCTTGGGTGTCTGCCCAGTTCCTATGAAAACTGTAAATGCTACTGCGAAATAACCAAACTAATTAGCCCCCTGCTGTTTGGGAAAACTGGGGACTCTGGGCAGAACCTTGGACATCTGAAACGGCTGTAGGGAGGGAGGGAGGCACCCTCACAGCAGCCTGACCCACTGCTGCCCTAACGGTTAGAAAGCTGGGAATGGCAGGAGCGGTGAGGAAGAGCACAGCTCAGGGCAGGAGAAACCCTGTAGCTTGAGAAGGTCATGAACAGGACGTCACCCCTCCCTGAGAGAGAGGCTGCTCACCTGTGTGTGCAACTGTGAGGTGGGATGGAAGACAGGTCTTTGAAAACGGGCTCCCCGTGTGGGCACTGACGGCATCTCAGGATTGGACGCGGGCGTGTCCACACGTTTGTCACTGTCATCACCACCACCGTTACCACATTATCATCCTCGTCACTGGGGCTGTTGTCTGGGGCTCCTTCTGCCAGCCACACCCAAGCAGATGACGGTTTTCGCTCTCTGTCCACCTGGAATGCGGGTGGCTGGACCACCCCACTTTACGCTGCTCAGATAGCAAAGCCGTGACCTGTCGGGACCATCCTGTCATGGAGCAGCTCAGTCAGGCTCTCCACCCGGGCCTGGCTGCCTCTGGTGGGAGCCAGGTAGAGCGGAGAGCTGGCGGGTACCGAGGCCTTTAAACAGCCCGGCGGCTGAGACCAAAGGCGTAACTCTTCACACCTCACAGAAACCGCCGTGGCCCAACCAACTCCTGACCATGGCCACAGCCTGCCCTTTTCCGCAGGTAGGACCTACTGTGCTCATCTTCTTGGAGGGTGACTCCACACAAAGGAGTGCTCTGAGACTTTGCTCAACTTGTTCAGGGCATCTCGCTTCGAATTTTCTGTGGATCCCTTGATGGGAAGCAGGGATTTTAAAAAGTGAGTCAGGGACAGTCAAAGTAACGTGTTAACTTATTGCGTTGTTTTATTAGGAACAATTGCTGGTGTAATGAAGGTCCCCATCACAAAGACTCATCACTAGGAAAGGATGTCACGGTTGGCAGAGGGTCAGAGGAAGTCCCTCATTGAGATGGACAGATACAAAGCCGCAGCAAAGGATTCAAACACATCAAGACCATGAAGACTGACAGGCGCTTACTGAGCTGGGCCTGGGTCGGCATGAGTCAGCCGACTCAACAGCCAGCCAACAGCAGCAGGGCGTCACCGTGCCATCCCCGGAAGAATCAGAGGCCTGTGGAGTGGCTGCGTCGTACCCATTCGAACCAAGTGTAACACCTGCACAGTGCACTGCAGAAAGGTGCAGCTGAAGTGTTCAACTATCAAACCCATTTGTTTGGAATCTTGAAATGCTTTACTGTGGCTGACTCCTGCGTTTGAATCAAGTGGATGTAACTGCCTTTGATTTCCCTCGGACCAAACATACCAGTTAACTGTTGTGCAGAGCAGGAGCGAATCGCCGATGTGTCCTGCCCACTCATTCCCAATCACCGCCGTGTCCCCTGCCCACTCATTCCCAATCACCGCCGTGTCCCCTGCCCACACATTCCCAACCTCCGCCGTGTCCCCTGCCCACTCATTCCCAACCTCCGCCGTGTCCCCTGCCCACTCATTCCCAACCTCCGCCGTGTCCCCTGCCCACTCATTCC
>NW_006922169.1:656841-667326 GCF_000298275.1 Orycteropus afer afer
CTCCGCCGTGTCCCCTGCCCACTCATTCCCAATCTCCGCCGTGTCCCCTGCCCACTCATTCCCAATCTCCGCCGTGTCCCCTGCCCACTCATTCCCGGTGGGAATGGAAGGAATCGGCGTAAGCACGCGGACCTTCCCCCGCAGCCGTGCTCCCTCCCTGGCCGCCCTCAGGAGTGCTCACACGGCAGCGCAGGCCCAGCAGGCTCCGAAGCAGGAAGCTCGGTCAGGCGGGCCTCACCTCTTCAGCCTTCTGCAGAAGCACAAGCGTGCTCACGGTGCTCACGCACAAACGCCAAACGCTCAGGCGCCTGCCTACAGAGGGCAGGCTATGCGATTTTTGTGGTAACTGAACACTCAGCCAGGGATCACAGTCTGCTTCCACTGGTGCGGGAGGGCTGCGGCTGACCTGGGCAAGCGGGAGGGGGCTGTCTTTGGTTGTCTCTGCACAGGACGTCAGGAACCGAATCTCTTTTCTGCTCCCTGCGGGCAGCATCCATGTCCCATGGCCCTTCTGAGTCTCAGATGCTCCCAGGACGAGACCAGATGGGCCAAGACCCCAAGGCCTATGCTGTCTGTCAGTGCCTACTCGGCAAACATCTGAGCACCCGCTACGTGCCAGGCATGAGGCACAGAGCAGGGGCTAAACAGGCGCGTCCGTGCCCACAGAGCATCCTTGCTGCTGCAGGAAGACGGTGGACAGGCGACAGACAGACAGACAGAAACAGCAAGCTTCCGCTGAGTCCAATGCAACTTCTGGGACCTTAAATACAACCGAGCAAAATGCTGCTGGGTCCGTGCCATCCTCACAAGCGCTGGCAGGTGCCAAGCCATCTGAGCCAGGGTGCCCCTTGTCCCCACTGGCCCTCTAGCTCACCCCACAGGAAAGTGTCCTGCAGCAACCGAGCCCTCCTGACGGCGTGTCCAAAGCCAGTGAGGTGGACGGGGCTCTCTTGCGACTGTCAGGGTCCCACGGGCTCACTGTCAGAAGCACACAGCCAAGCCTTTCTTCCTGCTGGGATCTGGAGCATCAGTATAGCCTCCAGCCTCACAGCAACATGGCCGCCACCACAGACAATCAGACAGACTGTGGGTGAGTGGGTGGGAAGCAGACCACCGCAAACACACGCCGTGGGGGGGGAGCGGAGCTCACGGCCCAGCTGAGAGCATTGCACAGCGCTGGGGGGGGGAGCGATGGCGGTGGGAGGAGCAATGGAAGTGGGAGGGGTTATGGGGGCGGTGGGAGGAGCGACATGGGGGTGGGAGGGGCGACATGAGGGCTGGGGTGAGGTAGGAGCGATGGCGGTGGGAGGGGCAATGTGGGGGGAGGAGCGAAGGTGATGGGTGGGCGACATGGGGGAGGAGCATAGGCCGGGGCGAATGGGGGCGGTGGGAGGAGCGACATGACATGGGGGCGGTGGGAATTGTGACCTTGGGGGAGGCAATGTGGGGGGAGGAGCGAAGGTGATGGGAGGGGCGACATGGGGGTTGGGAGGAGCGACATGGGAGGGTTGAGGGAAGGAGCTATGGCGGTGGGAGGGGCGACATGGGGGCGGTGGGAGGGGCGACCTTGGGGGTGGGGGTCAGGAAGGAGGAGCGATGGTGGTGGGAGGAGCGATATGGGGGGCAGGGAAGGAGTGATAGCTGGCAGGAGTGGGGAGGCGGAACCATGACGAGCCCCTCCCTCCAGATACGCCCCTCCAGGCTGCAGGAGGGGCTGCTTTCCTCTTTCCTCTGTCCGGGGCAGCTTTGCTCAGCATCCCTCCATCCTCCACAGTCGTCAGTCTCCCATCAGTCACCGGAACTGCACGCGGCCCCCACCCCCAGCCCGGCAGGCCACAGACGGCCATGTGGCAAATGGGGCCATTGCAGCCGCCACAAACTCGTTTTCACAGCAGGTCTCCCAGACAGCCCGCGTCTGATTGTTGGCGGCTCAGATGAAGGGAAATAAACCTCCCATTAGTGTGCACTCCGCCCGAAGGCTCCACCTGGGACTTCGCAGCCACCGAACCCGGGTCTGCTCACCGCTGGGCCTGGGGCAGCCCCGCCTCCAGTCCCGGTTCGGGGCTCAGCCCCCTGTCCCGGCATGCTCCCTCCCACCGGGGGCGAGGGTAAACCCGCCAGTGAGCAGGGGATTATTTTTAGAAGCATCCCAGCGGCGCCCGTGGAGGGAAGGAACAGGAGGTGGGCGTCAGTACAGCTTGCAATCCGCTCGGGGGCCTCCACGAGGGGGGACGGGCGAGGGGCTCTCTCCTCCACTGTTGGGCACAATCCCGGGTGCCAAAGCCCCCATTGGTCCCAGGATGGGGTGAGGCTGGGCTTAAGGAGACCCTCCCAGGCGCTACTGCACCTGGAGGGGACCAGCTGCAGGCTGCTTAAGAGGGGAGAGGAGTGCTGGGACCTGTTCGGGTCAGACCTGGAGATGAGGACGGGAAGCCTCCGGCATCACGGTGGCGGTCTGGCCTTCAGGGCACAGGGAAGGGCTACTGAGTCTATCTCTAAGGGCTTCTTAGCCGTCTGAAATTCTCCTTCTGTTAACTGTTGGGTCAGACTTAGCAATGATTTCCTCAACTGCTCCTCCACGAAGCTGGATTGCTGGTCTTTTCCTCATTGATTTTTAAGAGCTCTTTATTTATTAAGGAAAACTGTCAACTCTATCAAATTATTTTCCCTGGGTTTTCATTTTTTTTCTCCTGTAAAATGTCAATGGTATATTTCTGACAGGAAATTTAATTTTTATGTAGTCAAGCATACCTGCCTTTCCTTTTGTGGCTTCTGGGGACATGAATTTTTCAGATAAAATATGGGACTTCAAAGCAATGATCTGCTCCCAGCAGGACCACCTCAGGCACCATCCACCAAGGCCAGGGGCTGGCCCTCCCTCTCCCACACCTCCACAGCGCTCAGGGCGGGAGGGCTGCGGAGCACAGCTGAGCCCTGCCTGCTGGAGGTGAGCCTTACAGCCAGTCACAGCATCCTTGACAAGCGAGGTATTTGGGAATGAGTCAGGAATGGAACACCAGGAAGGGCTCTTCCATGAATCTCGGTACAGCCCCCACACAGGCCTGCACCCTGGCCCTGCAGAGGTCTGCGGATCACTGAGGAGTCCTAAGACAAACACGGCTTATGCTACTGGTGCCTTCTCACCACCTGAAACCAGATCAGTTTCTCCTCCAAGGAAACTGAGAACAACTCACTTTTGCGACCAATGGATTGTCCTGATACAGCGAAGGCTTGGTTCCCTGAAATTTCACCCAAGCTCCCGGGCAGCACATCAGCACGTCAGCATGGCAAGGACAGCAACACAGGGCCCCACACATGCCTCGGGCTAAGGAGGCATTTTATCAGAGTGTAAAGCCCAGTGTTATGCCTGGGCCTTGAAAAATGGTCATCTGTTTATATATTGGAGTCACTGGGTGGGCCGAAGGGTGAACACAGTTGGCTGCTAACCACAAGGTTGCTGGCACGAGTCCACCCAGCGGCACCGTGGAGGACAGGCGTGGTGATCGCTTCTGAGAAACCGGCCACGGAAACCCTGTGGAGGGCAGTTCCGCTCTGAGTTGGAGATGACTGGAGGGCACCTAGTGTTCTACAGATGGTGACATGACTCTCCCTTCCACACCTGATCAGACAAAATCCATCCTCTGTAACCTGGCCAGACAACCACCGTCCCACGAGCCCCTACAAGGCTCGGAAGCCATGCAGCACTCCCTGTTATGGAGGCTATTTTGTATCAGTGAGTCAGTCTAGCATAAAACATGTCATTCATTCATTCATTCATTCATTCAATGTCTGTGCAGGAAACCTGCTGTTTTCCTTTGGGCTACACCTTTCCTAAGACGGATCACTTTAGTAAAAGGCCAGAGGAAGTAGCAAATGAATTACTTCCCAGAGTGAAGAACCAGGGACTCGGAGGGCTACCTCATCCCTCCTTAGGCTCGCCGTTGTCACACTAACACCAGCGTTAGTGTCTCAAACAAGTGGACTATGTGGTTACAACCAGCTCCACCCAACACAGGCCCACTCCAGTATCACACGGTGGAGCCCTGTGTGTGTGCGGTGAACGCGCTCAGCTAACCAAAAGGTTACGGGTTTGAGTCCAGCCAGAGGCGCTCAGAAGAAGCCTGGTGATTGTTCTGAAAACTCGTCACTGAAAACCATTGGAGCACAGTTCCACTCCAGCACACGCAGGGGGAGTTGGGGTGGACTCCATGGCCCCTGGTAGGTGGCAGCATCGCTCTGGGTGTTATAAGCGCAAGGTGTCGCTTCCCAGCCATCTGAAACCATCTTGTCGTTTACGGTGCCACCACCATCAGAGAGCAGGGAGGGCCACCATCATCAAAGTGGACAGGGCCACTACCCTCAGACAAGCAGGCGGGCCACCACCGTCAGACAGAGTGGGCGGGGCTACCATCGGCTGACAGAGAGGGCGGGGCCACCACCTTCAGACAGAGTGGGCGGGGCTACCACCAGCTGACAGAGTGGGCAGGGCCACCACCATCAGACAGAGCCTGCAGGGCCACCACCGTAAACTGGGCAGAAAAGGCCTTTCTCCTGCCTGAGGGTGCCCTCCCTCCAAGGCACCCTCTGTTCCGACATCCCCAGAAAGACGTCTTGTCTTTATTCCCTGTCCACCCTTTTTTTAGAAAAATGAGAAAGTTCAAGGCACCGCCCTCAAGGAGTGAGAGAGGATGATGATTTTAAACAGCAGAGTGGGCGACGCCGTCGGGCTCACCTTATGCTTCACGAAACGTGTGGATGTTGGTTCCGGAGCACTTCAAGCGGTTTTCTGTGTGAAAGCATCCAAACAAGTCTCACAATGCTTTCACAAGATGGACTTTTGTTTACAGTGACCACCTTCCGACCCACACAAGGGAGGAAGAACAACACTACAGAAACCAAGGAGAGTATCAGCTCTTCCTCAATGGCTGACGGCTGACTGTGTGCCAGGCCTGGTGTGGACGGCTGACTGTGTGCAAGCCTAGGTGCAGATGGCTGACTATGTGCCAGGCCTGGCGTGGACGGATGACTGTGTGCCAGGCCTGGCGTGGACGGATGACTGTGTGTGGGGCTTGGCATGGATGGCTGACTGCATGCAGCTTGGTGTGGACGGCTGACTGTGTGCTGGGTGTGGTGTGGATGTATGGCTGACTGCGTGTGGGGCTTGGTGTGGACAGCTGACTGCACGTGGGGCTTGGCATGGATGACTTGACTGTGCGCCGGGCCTGGCATGGATGGATGGCTGACTGCATGGGGCTTGTTGTGGATGGACGACTGTGTAGGTCTTGGTGTGAATGGCTGACCACATGCAGGGCTTGGCATGGATGACTGTGCGCCGGGCCTGGTGTGGACGGATGGCTGACTGCATGGGGCTTCGCGTGGATGGATGATTACGTGGGGCTTGGTGTGAACGGCTGACTGCAAGCAGGGCTTGGCATGGATGCTGACTATGTGCAGGACGGGGTCTGGCGTGGACGGATGGCTGCCTGTGGTCAGGGGTTGGTGCAAAGCGTTCTCCACACACCTTCTCACTGAACGTCCACAGGAGCCCTATGCGAACGGGGCGTTTATGACTAGGAAATGGAGGGCACAGAAGGCCCCCTTACTCACCCAGCATCTCAGGGTCACACACGGCAAAACCACGACCCACAGCCCAGGACTGCAAACACTGGCTGCAAGTGCTGGAGGGCGGCCCGCCGGTGGCCGAAGGCTGTGCACCGGGAGCTGCTTAGCCCCTGGCGCCAGGCATCCCATCCCCGTTTTCTCTCTCACCCCCTGTGCCTCCCACGCAGGCTCGGCTGAGCACTTAGCCACTGCGCCACAAAGGCTCCTCATTTCCAAAGTTGTTGTTGTCAGGTGCCATGGAGTCGGCTCCAACCCCCAGCGACCCCGTGTGCAACAGAACAAAGCTGCCCCGTCCTGCACCAGCCTCGCAGTCCCTGCTCTGCCTGAGCCCATCTATGACTGAGGAGACCATGCCCTCTCAGGGTGGGACTCTCTGGTGTGGCTCCTTGTCATCTGTGACACACGTCAAGCCACTGATGGCTGAGAGGCCAGACAAGCCTGGTCAGTGCAGCCCGTGAGGACTCAGGCCGGTGACACTAGAGAAAGGAGGTGGGGGTCAAGAGCTGCAGACAGACAGCGCGCTGGCGGGACCGCAGGCTGCTCCCGGGGCAGATCAGACTTACTCCTTGACCTCGGGGGCTCGGAAGGCTCTCAGCAGCCAGTGTGCACCATCTGCACCCGACTGCCCTGCTCTGCATCCCAGCTCCTCCCAGGCAGGAGCCAAACCCCCTCTCATTTGCCTTTTCTAGAGCGTGTCCAGCTCCCCTTGATTTCCGGTATGATTCATGGATTCGTGGAGCAGGAACAGAGCTGCGCTGTGGCAAGGCTTCCTTAGGAGCACGGTGGTATCACCAGGAGAGGTGACGCCGGCAGAGGGTGAGGGACCAAAGGGGCCCGCTCACACGCTGTCTGGCCCATCAGAGCACAAGCCCCGGACACAACCCAACAACACGCGGCTGTGTCCCCGAGAAGCCCCCACCAGTTTAAGATCGGCACCTCCTGGGCTGGGGGCTTCCCGCCAGGCAGACGGGACGGTCTGGACAGCAATCACATTTCTGCTACCATGAGAGGCTAGGGCGGGGTGGGGCACAGCCCCTGCGCACATCAGGAGATGTCCCTTCAGTGACTGCCTCCTGCCCAGGGCGGCCCCAGCCAAGCAGAGAAGCCCCCCTTCTGTCTGCAGGGCACCAGCCGGCTGCTGTGAGCCTGGGGCAACACCACCCACATCTTACCCCAACCAAGTGTCCCCAGCACCAGCCCCTGAAGGGAGGACTGGGAGGCTCTGTTCTACCAGGTCTTACGCTTCTGCCCTATTTTCTTTCTTTTCAGAATACATTTTCAGAACATTTGATTGTATATATGTGTGTGTGTGTGGGTATACGTGTGTGTATGTGTCTGTATGTGCCTTTGTGTTTGTGTGTATATGTGTATATGTGTGCACGTGTGTATGTATATGTATGTGTATTTGTATATGTATATATCTGTGTATGCATACAAGTATGTGTGTGCATGTATGTGTATGTGTGTATGCATATGCATGTGTAGGTATCTGTGTGTGAAAGCATGTGGGTGTATGTCTATGTATGTGGGTACGTATCTGTGTGTGGGCAAGCATATGTATGCATGTGTGTATGTATATGTGTGTGTATATGTGTGTGTGTCACAAACTTTGCCATTTTGGCGATGTTACGTATACGGATCAGTGTCATCAACGACATTGGCCATGTGACATGCCCAGCACCATTGTCCATCTCCAAACATTCTTATCCGTCCGCAGGAACTCAGCCCCTAGAGCATTGACTGTGCCTCCCCTCAGCCCCTGGTGACCTCTATGAACTGTCGTCCCTAGAGCACTGACTGCTCCCCACAGCCCTGGTGGCCTCTATGAACTGTGGTATCTGTGCATTCCCTGTATAGACACCAAACAGAAGTGGGATCAGGACCTGTCCTCTGTGTCTGACTGACTTCACTCAACATAGAGTTGTCAAGGTTCATCCATGATCAGCAGGCGTCAGGACTCCGTTTTTCTTTATGGCTGAGCAACAGGCCACTGCGTGGACGGCCCGCATGCTGCCACCCCTACAGCTGTTGGTGGCTGCGTGGGCTGTGTGACCAGCACTGGGGTGGGCAGTTGCGTGGATCTGTGAGAGTCCCTGCCTTCGATTCTCTCAGGAACACGCCTAGGAGTGGAACAGCTGGGTCACGTGGCTGGGTCTCGTATGTAACTTTGTGAAGAACCACTGAGTGGGCTTTGCCCTAGTTTCTGATGGGTTCTCTACAAAGACCCCAACCAATCTGCTCCTGCCTGCCTGGACGGCCTCCCACGAGCACCCAGAAAGGCCACCCTCCACCCCCGTGGGTGGCCCTGTTTCTGGAGTAGTGGTTCTCAAGCAGGGGTGACTTTGATCCCCAGGGGACAATGGCCATGACTGGAGACATCTGTGGTTGTCACAACTGGAGGGGGCACTAGGGCCATCTCCTGGGTGGAGGCCAGGGCTGCTGCTGAACAGCCTACAATAGGGGGATAGCCCCCCACCAGGGAATCACTGGGCCCCAGAGGTCAGCAGTGCTGGGGGCAGGGGCCTGGTCCTAGCAAAGATGGAGAAAGGCTCTGGGAACCCCTTGTGTGCAAGTGGGGTGCACACACCAGCCCTCCCGTATCCAACCAGGTCACTCGGCCGGGCTTTGCAAAGCACCTCGAGTCAGGCATCACCGGACGGAATTTAGGGCTCGGGAGCCTGGCCGCGTGGCCGTGCAGGCATCTCAAATCACCCAGTTTCAGAGATGACAGCTTATGAGGGTGCTGACGGCCCCCTCCCAGGCGGCCTGGGCAGGTGAGCAGACTGAGCCACTGCCCGGGGCCCGCACACAGGTCTCGGGCCCAGCAGCCCAGCTCGCAGGGCCGCCCTGGAACGCTGGTGCGGCACAGCCCCAGGCCTCCACAAAGCCCGGACGGGGCTCCCAGAAAGCAGCAGGGCCAGTCTGATGACAGCAGCAGCCAGCTCCGCGTTGTCCCTCCTCCACAGGGTCACCATTTCCCAGCTACACATCCGCCAACTGGTTGCTCCCAGCATCCCACCGTCGGCAACGTTCGTGGCCTGTGAAATCAATGCTGCAGACCAATAGCTCTCCCTTCCTCCAGCCCCGGCTCCTCAGAGACAGCACCTGTGACCCAGGCCAGGGCAAGAGACAGAAACCTGAGCAGAGGGCGCCGGGGGCTCTGTCCCACCCCAGCGAAGGCAGACCCGGGCTCACTGCCACCACACGTTAGACTTGCCTCCTGAACCTGACTTAGGGGGCAAGTGAAGTTTTTCAAACTCTTTAGACCCTTCAAAGGGGCTCTGGGGGCGCAGTGCCTAAGGCAGCTAACTGCTAACCAGAAGGAAGATCGGGCAATCTACTTCCGTAGAGATGCCGCCTTCAAAACCCAATGGGGGTCGCTGTGAGTCAGAACCGACTGGACGCAGTGAGTTTGTCTGGGAGCCCTCTGTGGGGAGTGCCGGCTGCCCCAGCACTGATGTTCCAGAAAACGGTCACTTCCCTTCCCGGAGCTCTCCCGGCAGAGGGGATGCTGAAAAACGCAGACCCATCACGACACCGGAACTGCCAACTGTCATTCTACAGGCTTCCTGGGAGTGAGGCTCGCGACCCTGGGCACACGCCAGCATCGCAGGGGGAGGGAGCGCGCAAGCTGTCAGGAGGACAGGTCTGGAGACGGGGCCCTGTGGTGCAGCGGGTAAGCGCTTGGCTACCTATGGAAAGGTCAGCGGTCGGAGCCGCCCCAGAGGCCCTGGGGGAAAAAGGAGCCAGTGATCTGCTCCCGTACAGACGGCAGCCTGGGAATCCCTGCTCCGTCACATGGGTCCCCGAGTCGAACGCTGACTCACGGGCTCCTGATGACAACAAATTACGAATTCTCTGAGCAGCGTCTTCACAGGGCAGACGCTCCTCCATGTTCCTCCACCTGGGCACCCAGGCACCTGGCCACCGCTCACTCCCTCATTAGAATTCCACCATCTGAGGCCCATACAGATGCCACTGCTCCCCAGCGGGCTTCCCGCTTCCCCCAAATCCAGGGACCACACTCAGCAGGCTCCTCCTTCCTCTCTGAGCTCACACGGCCCCGCATGGGGCATTTTCAGTGTCTTGGATTTCTCACACGACTTCCTGTGACTCTGAGCCATAGTGACCCTGACCCACGGTGACCCCGGCCCAGGTCACCCCGACCCAGGGTCACCCCACCATGTCAGAGCAGAGCTGTGCTCCTAGGGTTTCCAATCACTGACTTTTCAGGAGGTTGTCTGGGCATTCCTCTGAGGCACCTTCATCTGCTACTTCTCCTTCTGCAGCATGAGACAGAAAACATGACTCAAGTGGTTTAGACTAAAGTGTGACTGGTTGGCTCGTGTAGCAGCGATGTCTGGGGAAAACCAGGGCCAGCTTCTGCTCGCACTCTGGGTGCTCCCACCCACATGCTCTCTGTCCGGATTCGGCCACAGCAGCAGGGCACAACTGGCAGCCTCCGCTCTCAAGGCCACAGCAGGAAAGAGTTTCTTTCTAATTCTGAAACTGCAGGCATTTCATGGCCCCGTCTGGACCCTAACCCACCCCGTCTCTGCACCTCAGACCGAAGTTCTGCTCAGTGACACTGGGTCTCCAGGGTCCCTTCACATTCCTGAGCCTAGGGAGGGGTCCTACAGGGAGCACTAACTGTGTGTGGAAGGGCTCTGCAGACATGGACAAGGCTGGGGTCCCAGGGGAAGGCACACAGGTGAGGGATGAACACACAGACCAAAGCCTCTGTGGCCCCCATGCAGCCCCCCAGTTCCCGGAGGACCAGCACATTGGCCCCACACCGCGCTGCCCTCACAGGGAGCACGTCCACAGTGCACCTGGGCCGGTGGTGGTAACTGCTCCCTCGCA
>NW_006922169.1:669171-672450 GCF_000298275.1 Orycteropus afer afer
CAGTAGCCCATATGCAGCCTCATTCCCTGCTGGAAACTTACCAGAACCAGGTCTGCAGTCCAGGGAATAGCCCTGTCACCGCAGGAAGGACCGAGGATGGAGGGCAGGGTGGAGAGGGAGCCAGCTCCCCTCAAGTGAGGCCCTATGGAGGCCTGGTTGGCAGTGAGGGTGACTGGAGGCAGGGCTGCATAATGGGGGTCAGTAGCCTGCGGAAGCCCTTCTGACCCAGCAAGGGGCTCACTGCTCTGTATCGGGGTCAAGAGCCTGCAGTGGCTAAGAGACGGAGTGTAGGACCCCCATCCCACAGCCCCAGGGTGTGAGGACCAGAGCTCCAGCCCCGAGGGCACCATCACACTCTCCAACCCGGTAAGCGAGGTCTGCAGGGCTATGTCAAATACAGCAGGGACTACGGACGGAGAGGGGACCCCAGCCCTGGTTTCTGGGTACCCAGACCACAGCACACCCCAAGCAGCAGAGAGACACACACACAAAGAAGAAAGCAGCTGGCCATACAGCACAGATCCCAGGATGTCACAGGCCAGGCAGTGCCTTGTTCTCACATGGGGGATGGGCCCCCAAGAGAACCATGTAGGAGCTGCACCCCACAGAGAAAGGGCATAAGGCAGGAAGTGCGAGGAAAAGCATTCAGGGAGAAGGAACAGCAGGAACGGGAATCAGTGTGGGAGAGGGATGTGGCAGGGGCAAGGGGGCTGCAGCGTGGATGAGCTGGGGAGGTCAGCTCTGACCCCGTCTCTACTGTGCCCGCTAAAGACCATAGGCCGCCACGGACTGGGGTCAACTGGATGAGGGGCTGCGACACACACAGGGTTTTCTTTCCCTTTCAACTCTCTATTGGGGTTTGGGGACCCCCATAGGGTTTTCTTTCCCCTTTAACTCTGTACTGGGGTTGGGGGAACCCCACAGGGTTTTCTTGCCCTTTCAACTCTGTACTGGGGTTTGGGGAACCCCACAGGGTTTTCAGCAGGTGATTTTTTGGGAGATTTCCAGGCCTTTCTGTCAAGGCACCGCTGGGTGCATTTAGCCTCCAAACTTTGGTTCATGGCTGAGTGCTCTCACCCTCTGTGACACCAGGGACTTCAGATAAACACACATCTGTGGGGGTGCACATGTGAGCCTGTATATGAGTGTGTGTGTGAGCACAAGAGCACATGTGAACATATGTGTATGTGTGTATGAGAGCACAACTGAGCAAGTGTGAACATATATAAGCACATGTGGGAGCATGCGTGTGAGCACTGTGAGTGCATGTGTTACCATGTGTGTGTGTGATGTGTGAGCTATGAGTGTATGTCAGCATGTGAGTGTGTGCGAGCTGTGTGTGCACTGTGAAAACGTAAGTGCATGAGTGTGAGCATGTGTGCATATGAACACATATGCATGCACACATGTAAGCACTGTGAAAGTGCATGTGTTTATGTGTATGAGTGTGTGTGTGTTTGAGTTGTGTGTATGTCAGCATATGTGTGAGCAGGAGTCAGTGTATGTGAGCAGGTATGAGCTGTGTGTACATGAGTGTGTGTGCAAGTATGTGTGCTAATGGTTTAACTCTGACTCATTTGGGATTCAAACAACTCATGTCATCAAGGGGGTCTGACCTTATGTCACCCCCTGTTGGACGCTTATGAACACAGAAGATGGACAAGACAAGCCAGAGGGAGGTGAGGCCAAGGACACTCCCAGTGCCTCAGGCTGAGCTGGAAAACAGGTCAATCAGTTTTTATGTGGAGGTCATGGCCCCTTGGGAGACCACAGCCTCCCCACCTGACTTGTACGAAAGGAGCTGCACCCCCACTCTGACCACCAGCCCCGTTGGCCACATATACTCAGCCCACAGAGACACCCCGACCCCAGATGATTCGAGGCAGGCCAGAGCAGTTTTGCAGGCAGCAGTCCTGTGGGCATGCTCGCTGGCTCGGACGTGTTCATCATGGGCCCTGGGATCTCTGCAGAGTCGCCCTGGACAATCCTGTTACCAACAGGAGACAAAGCGGGCACGGGCTGGGTGGAATAAAGAGTTGCAGCACAGAGAGTGAGCGTCCTGACACAGCCTGACCTGAATCACACCTGGCCAGGCACTCCACCCTGGCCCTGACGTGAGTCTTTAATGTTTTCACAGATTTATATAAACCAGCTCACACTTTTCCCGTCCACCCAGAAGCCTGCCAAGCAATGTCCTCGCCAAATAGCCCTCAGTCCCCCTGCTGTGTCTGTCACTGCTCTGGGCGGAGCCTGACCTGTACTAGCCGTCCAGGAAACAGGTGCCGCATGAATGAGCGGGCGAGCTGGCCATCCACGCATCCGAATCCTGCTCGATCTCACTGTGCACAGTGTGCAAACACGAGTGTTTCCTTCCAATTGCAACACAGAAGGTCCTGAGCCTTCGGGAGACGGCTCGGGGACCTTCACGATGTCTCAACACCATTTCTCTTTCTTCCGTCCCTCTTACATTTTCTGCTTTCTTTACTGGTTCCAATTCACAGCCTTCCCCACAGCATCCGCTCACTCCTGCATGCAACAGCTCAAATAGTGTCCAGAGGGAGGTGGATGGGGAGGTGCCCCCTGGGCGGCTGGAAGGCAGGAGAAGCTGGCTTTGCACAGGCCCCTTGAGCCTGCCACGGCACAGCTCTACTGTGCTGATCTGGACAGATCTGGGGGTGCCAGCAGCATCTAAGCTCCAGCTTCACTGCAGGGTGGGGAGCCCCTGCCCCCACATCTCCAGCACTGAGCCGGGTCTCAGAACCCCACTCCAAAGAGACTGCAGGTCTCTGGGCCCCGGCCAACCCCTGCTTGGGGTCACAGGCTATACCTCAGCGGTCGCAGGAGGCACCGTGTGCTGACGGCGGTACCCGGTTAAGACTCCAGGGTTACCGTCTTCAAACTCTTCATAATTTTTTATTGTGATCAAAATACACAGCAAAACATCTACCAAGTTGACACTTTTTGCACGTACAACCGAGTGTCATTTTGCCCACTCATCACACTGTCCAGCCCCAAATCACCCCACCATGTTAACGGAAACTCAGTGCCCCTGAGCAGGGGTCTCTCCCCAGCACCCCTGGGGACCACTTAGTCTCTAACTCTGTCAGACGACATCCATCCATCAGGGCTGACTCACTTCACTCCACGTGACATTCTCATGGCTCACCCATGTGGCAGCGGGCAGCAGAGCACACTGCCCCTTATGGCTGAGTGACCCCACTGCATGGGTGGACCATCCCCTTATGGCTGAGTGACCCCACTGCGTGGGTGGACCATCCC
>NW_006922169.1:673030-686403 GCF_000298275.1 Orycteropus afer afer
ACTGCGTGGGTGGACCATCCCCTTATGGCTGAGTGACCCCACTGCGTGGGTGGACCATCCCCTTATGGCTGAGTGACCCCACTGCGTGGGTGGACATCCTGTGTCGTCCATCACCTGTCGGTGGACACTTGGGTTGTGGCCACCTTCTGGCTGCCAGGGAACCCTGGCAAGCATCTTGGAATTCCAAACCTGCAGTTTTGCTTTGCTCCAGGCTTCGGCTGAGGGCCCTCCGTGGGGGGCACGCTGGGGGCGGCTCGCCTGCTGGCACCCACAGACCCAGCGGGAGTGGCCGCGCCTGTGAGTCCAGGCGCCACATGGCTCCCTCCGAACAGCCGAGCAGCCCAGACCTACAGGGAGGGCGTGTGCACCCTGTGGCAGGTGCCTGCCGGGAAGGGTCCACCGGCAGCAGCCCTTTGCTGGGCCTCTCTGCCACCTGCAACTGTCACTTTTTTTTTTTTTTTTTTTAACTTCTAATTGTTATCTGGGTGAAATTTTACAAAGCACATTCATTTCACACTCAACAGTTCACACACATTTTGCTCTGAGTCACTGCTGACAATCCCCACCATGTAACAGCTCTCCTCCACCTTCTCCCCGCGGCTACGACTTCTCTGTGTCCTTCTCATCTGTGTGTTCCTGCCTGCCCTGCTTTCTCCCTGTGCAAATACTGCCCTTCTGATCCCTCACGGTCGAGGGTTTAAGGAGTGCATCTCCCTGCTGTGGGTGTTGGCTCCTAGGCCCGTCTATTGTCTGGCTGGGAGCTAACCCACCGGAATGAGTTCAATTCCAGGCCCCATGGGTAACCGGGGGCCATAGTCTTGGGGGTTTTACCATCTCCATCCAACCAGTACTCTTGCTCCTTTTGATGCTTTGGAATTTTGTTCCACATTTTTCTCCCACTCTATCCAGGATCTCCAATTTTAATTCCTTTCCAAGGGGTTGGCATTGGTAGCTGGCATCATCTAGTTATTCTGGGCTCAGGGTGGTATAGGCTGAGGTTCCTGTGGTCCATTAATCCTTTGGACTAACTGTGACACTCACTTTAATGTAAGATCCCAGAGATCCCCCGAAGAGTGTCACAGCAGCAAATGGGAAACCACAAGCGACAGAACTGAGCATGCAGGAGCGGGTGGTCTGGGGCCTGTCGGGCGGCCAGTGGGGCTCTCCCCAGCACCCTCCTTCCCACACCAGCAATTATCTCAATGAACAAAAGCACAGCCATTTCAGCAGAAAGATCTCAGAGACTGGGGGCATGCCTGACATCGGCCAGTACCTGCCGACAGATGAAGATGAATTGCCTAGCGTTCCTGCATGGGGCAGTGCGAGAGGGGGCGGCAGCTGAACCTCATTCCTCCTTGCCTCTCCCCGCACCCACACAGCACCTTGGGTCCACTCATTCTGTTTGTACAAACCCAGCGCAGTGCCCCCCCCCGCAGCCCAAGAAAGTCTGGAGCCAGCTTTGCTTCCGCCTGGGCACCGCACACTCTTTAACAGGAACGAGCCCGTGTGCAGCCCTCGCCCCGTGCACACGTGTGGAAATGGGCTACATCTGTGCAAAAACCCAGAGTCCACATGTGACCCACCGAAAGGGGCGAGGCCTGGGCCCTGAGTGGGGAGGCTCCCCCTCAACACATTCCACACTCCACAGCCTCAAACCACGTCGCCCTTCTGACACTGCAGTCAGTTCACTTCCTGGGGACAGAGCGGTGCTCAGACAGGCCTCTGCAGCAGCCTTGCCCGTGGCTGTGCCACGCGCAGTTGTCACGGCTGACACAACCGGAGCGCGCTCCAACGGGAGGTTGTAGACGGAGAACACGGTGCAGTCACACCTCGGACCTGCTGCTGCTGTTAGCCGCCCTCAGGTCAGTGCCCAGCTCCCAGCGCCCCCATGCCACGAGTGGGGAGGCTCCCCCTCAACACATTCCACACTCCACAGCCTCAAACCACGTCGCCCTTCTGACACTGCAGTCAGTTCACTTCCTGGGGACAGAGCGGTGCTCAGACAGGCCTCTGTAGCAGCCAAGCCCGTGGCTGTGCCACGCGCAGTTGTCACGGCTGACACAACCGGAGCGCGCTCCAACGGGAGGTTGTAGACGGAGAACACGGTACAGTCACACCTCGGACCTGCTGCTGCTGTTAGCCGCCCTCAGGTCAGTGCCCAGCTCCCAGCGCCCCCATGCCACAGAGCAGAACTGAGCCCCGTAGCCTTTTCTCGGCTGTAATCTTTCCAGGAGACCACCAGGCCTTTGTCCCGCAGACGCCGGCGGCACCACCCAGCCTCCTTACCGAGCAATGAGACGGAGCAGCCACACTCACGTACCACACCCAAGCGGGTAAGCTATGAGTGACCGCATTTACAGAAAGTCCCCAAAGAGGCAAAATGGTCTACAGCAGGCACAATGGCAGGGTGCAGGGGCTGGCAGAGGCTTAGTTAGTGAAAGAGTGCTGCTCACAGGGGTTCCGCTTGAGAAGGTCCGTCACACCACCACTCGCACCCACTGTTTGCACGTGTGGTCGACGCCAGTGAAAAGCTTCCACAGGTTAATGGCATCACTGGGGTCTTCCTCTCCGGAAGCCGCTGTAACACACACCACCAAGGGCCGGCTTTAAAGCGCAGGAGTTCCTGCTCTCACAGTCCTGGAGGCTGGAAGCCCAACACAGGGCCTCGGCCAGTCGAGTCCTTCGGGGTCGGGCCCAGGCCTGCCATGGTCCTGACTTCTCCTTATCTGTGGGCCTGTCTGTCTTCCCCCGTGTACTTACCTCCTCTTGTAACTGAGCAGTGAGCAGATACGGACCCACCTACTTGGGTACGAGCTCATAAGCATAAGGGAGAAATCTCCGTTTCCAAAAGGACCTCACCCACAGGAAGGTGGGTCCAGCACATACCCAGGGCACAAGCCGGCCGCAGCAACTGTCCCAGCAGCCACTTCCAAGAGCATCAAGGACGTCTTACAGGCCCCTAGACTGTTTGGCCCATGATTTTCTTGGGTAGCTTGCTGAGTCAAGCTGATCCTGACCCTTCGCAGTAACCCCTGACAGACCAAGACTGCAAACGAAACCCTAAGCAGGAAGAAGAGAAGGCCCAGAACTTCGGAGCTTGTCAAGAGTGCCAGCCAGGAACTGAGCACACCCAGCCCAGGCGTGTGCTCTGTGAACTGTGTTAGCGGGCCCAGCGGGGTCGTACACACAAGGCTCGAGAGCCTGGTGGTGCAACAGTTAAGTGCTCAACTGCCAACTGAGAGGGTGGTCCAGCCCCACCCAGCTGCTCTGCAGGAGAAAAACCTCGAGCTCTGCTCCCACAAAGATAACCGCCTAGCAATCCCACAAGGGAGTTCAGCTCTGTGACACGGGGCCACACTGAGTCAGCGTGGATACAAGGGCGCCCAGCAACGAGAGAGGACAAACGAAAGAAGGGGTTACTACAAGCAGGTTTACAGAGTCCAAGAACGATTCCAGACGTAAGTACTCATTCTTGCTCCTGGGCCAATCCAGGGCTGGCACTTCATATCTGAAGTCCGATCAATGTACAGACACAAATCCAATGTGCTGTGACCCTCCACTCCGACCTCCCACAGGCTCCCCGGAGAGACAGTCACACACGCTGTTGGGATACAGGAACTGCCTCTGTTCATTTACTTCTGTGCTCTCTTCACAATTGAAGATGACAAGCACAAAATCAATCACGGTGGCTCATTTAAATCTGGACCTAACACTCGGCCACTTAGCTGGCCACAAGCAATCAGCTAGATAACATCCTGAGTGTGTGCAAAGTCCTGTCCGACAACGCCCCGTACAGCTCCCACCCCGAGGAGGAGATGGGGACCTCTACATGGAGGGCGGAGAGTTTAAAGCAATCAAAGTTGGATGAATGGTCTCTCAGGAACTGGCACTAACTCACTCAGGGACCTGGACTGACACGAGGGCTTCAGGAGTGAAGACGTGGCCCATGGGCCCTCAGTACATCACATATGGCCCACGGGCCCTCAGTACATCACATATGGCCCACGGGCCGGCAGCCTGAGCATCGCTGGGAGCTGTTTAGACATGTAGACTTCAGGCCCCACCCAGACCTCCTGACCCAACCGGAATTGGCAGGTTAGTGAGACTCCATCCTGATGCACCAGCACATGGATAGCTCAGGTCTCTGATGGCAGGCAGACTGTGGCCAAAGACACAGAAGTCACTCACCAGGGGAAGTATATTACCAGTTACACTGGATACAATGTCTCTTTCCCACCCTGTATCCTGGCACAAAGACTAAATGCAAAGACAAGTTCATGGATCCATGCGAGACATAGTCACGGACTGCCAGGCTCAGCATCAGATTGCTGTGAAACATACACACATGCACATACATGCAGAGCACTCATGCATGCTCATACACTCATGTGCACACACATGCACACAGCCTACGTACACATGTACCCACACACCTGCATCCAGCACACCCAGGCACTCATGTATGCACACACATGCACACAGCTCACATGCACATGTGTGTACATGCATACACACACCACATACACATGTACCTACTCATGCAGACACATGCATACCGCACATATGCACACATGTACAGGTGTACACACACTCACACATATGCACGCGCACAGACACATGCAGATAGAGCGTGTGCACACACATACATGTACACAAGCATACACAAACACCACAACGTACACAGTTATGACACATGCACACAACACACATACACACATATCACATGCACATGTACACACTTGTGCAGACATGTGCACACACATGCACATGCACACACACCCTCGTGAACACACATACAACCCTCCTGCCCTCAAGGAGCTCATGGTTTAGAGAGAAGACAATCATGCACGCGTCTGTGAAGCAGTAAGATGGAAGACAGTAAATTCAGACTCAGAAAACCCAGTTCCAGCAAGATTTAAAATGACAAATATTGAACAGTTCAATTACCGTCAAGGGAAATTATGCATATGAACACCCTCACAGCAGAGTGAGAGCTGTTCCCTATACTCTGTCTGAAATAGTGAATTCTGAGAAATGGCTTCAAGGATTTCCAGGGAGGGGGAGAGGGAAGGAATGGAATGCCAGAGCCCACCTTCGAGGAGCCGGCTGGGGAGAGGCCCTCATGATGTGCAGCTGAGCAAAGTCGAGCAAGCTTCTGTTCCCGGCACCAGGGATCCTGAGCTCCCGGGGCACCGCGTACGGCTGTGAGGGCAGCATCTCCGAAGAAGCGCAGGAGGACCTGTCTAGGCCGCCGCCGCCGCCGTTCCCAGCGAGGAAGCCAGCTCTCATCCCAGGTCCAGAAGAGCAGCCCCCAGCCGAGGAGGCCCAAAGCAACCTCTTTACCGCTGCAGACCTACTCATCAGTTGTCTACATTCACAGCATGGACGCCACTGCTTGCGCGTCTGAAGCTCCTGGGCTTGGGGCTGTCTTGAAGACCTCTGCTCCAGCTGGCCGTGTTGTGGCGTCACCACAACACTGGGTGTGCCCGTGTGGGATGCCACCTACCTCCACCCCAACCAGCAGTCACTGGGTAACCAATCGTAGCCTGAGAAGGCCAGGAGCAGAGAGGGGACAGAAGGTGAAGACCCCTTGGAAAAGGAGGGACTTCCTACAAGCTGGACACCATCCCTGCAGCTGCCCAGAGGAATGGGAGGAAGACTCACCCCAAATCACCGGGACAACTGGTTTGGGGCCACACCTAAACCCTTTTCTGTTCCAGGTAGCCTTGCAGGGGACCCAGGAAAAGCAAGAGAGACAGCTGGAGGTGCTGAGAGGAGGTGCAGGAAGGGGCAGGCGTGACCGGCCTCAGTTGGGTGGTGTCCCACAGATGAGCCCTGAGCCCTGGGAGGGTCTGCAGCAGCGCCAGGAACAGCCCCAGCGAGAAGGGCTCGTGCCCTCAGCAGCAGCAGCTAGTGGCCACCGTCTCCTGACCTCCCCAGGCCTCCCGGGGCTCACACTTGCCAGTCTCCACCCACAGAAAACTGAGGCTCCAAAGGGGAAACCACGGGCTCGAGTCAACCGCTGTGCCAGTCTCCTACAGCTGCTACAACAAGCCACCATAAACACAGGCTTCCAACACGCACACAGGTTATTCCAGAGGCAGAAATCTGAGATGGGATCTGGTCTGTGCCTTTTCTAGCTTCCAGAGGCCGTCTGCAAGCCTGAGCTCGGGGCCCCTGCTCCGCCTCCAGAGCCGTCCCCCCAGCCTGCTTGGACAATCACCATTGCCCCCGACCCACCTCCCTCCCTCTCCTAAGGACCCCACCCATGGTGACCCAGGACCACCTCCTCACCTCCCAGATCCATAACTTCCTCACGTCGGCAGAGTCCCGTCTGCCATATAAGGTGACAAATTCCTGGGTTCTGGGGATTTGAACGGGGACACCTTCGGAGGCATTATCCTGCCGACCACACGTGGGCAGGTCACACAATCTGTGACCAGAAAGTGGGTGTGTCCATGTACAACCTGGCCTCTTAGTGCCCCCGCTGTGGTGTACAGAGCACAGTGTAGGGACCACCTGCCTCAGCCTGACGTGGGGAACCTGATAACAATGCAGATTCCTGCAGGGTTCCTTAGAACCCCAGAGGCAGAAGGGGTGCAGTGGGTAAAGTGCCTGGCTACTAACTAATTGAAAGGCTGGTGGTTTGAAACCACCAACTGCCCCCTGAAGAATGACTCGTTGATCTGCTTTTGTAAAGATGACAGCCTCACAATTCCCTAAAAAAGCTGGAATTAGAAATACCACTCCATTACTAAGCATATATCCCAAAGAAGTGAGAGCCAGGACAAGAACAGACATATGCACACCCATGTTCATCGCAGCACTATTTACAAGAGGAAAAAGATGGAAACAGCCTAAGTGTCCATCAACAGAAGAATGGATAACCAAACTATGGTACATACACACAATAGAATACTATGCAACCCTCAGAACAATGTAGAATCTGCAAAATACCTCATAACGTGGATGAACTTGGAGGACATTATGCTGAGTGAAATAAGTCAATCACAGAAGGACAAATATTTTACTAGTCCATTACTTTAAAAAGTCAAGGAAAGGTTTATATATGGAAGGCAATTTTCTTTGTTGGTTACCAGGGTGTGGGGGGGAGGTAACACTGTTAGACAGGTAGAGACAAGTATTGATATGGATAAAGGGAAGAGCAATGTACCAAATGTGTGTGATCAACCCAGTGGCACTGAGGAAGAGGAAGACATAAAGAGGTACCTGGGAGGTACAGACAACAAAGATGAACCCTTTGCACATACAGTACTGCATTGTCAGTGAAGGCAAACATGGCTGCATGGGTGGATAGGTGGGTGGACAGGCTGAACTACTAGGTATGTCTATGCAGGGGGAGTGTGCCCATGACCATGTATAGGGTTGGCAGACAATGTTTCTACAAGTTTATTTGTATGTTCTGTAAGAATTCCCAGATGTATAGTAGAGCTGACAAGGGACAAGGTTGTAGTCACTTCGTGGCCACAGTCAGCTACCCAGAGGGAGCAAGTAGTTGGACCTATGGGCTTGGGACCATCGTCTCAGGGGACCTCAGAC
Organism: Orycteropus afer afer; assembly: GCF_000298275.1. NCBI lineage: Eukaryota > Metazoa > Chordata > Mammalia > Tubulidentata > Orycteropodidae > Orycteropus > Orycteropus afer. The sequence goes on from NW_006922169.1 coordinate 680,591, forward strand.
TCAATTGGCATAACATACTATACAAAAACTTTGTTCCACCTCCTACTTTCGCGAGTAGTGACTGGGATCTTAAAAGCTTACAAGAGGCCATCTAGATGCAACGACAGGTCTCTTCTCATCCAGAGCAAAGAAGAATGAAGAAAACCAAAGATTCATGAAAACAATTAGTTGAAGTGATTGGTACACCATGCGATCCTCAGCCTATACAACCATGAGACCAGAAGAACTAGATGGTGCCCAGTTACCACTGTCAACCACTTTAGAGGGAGATCTATGTAGGAGATCCTGGATAGAGTGGGAGAACAATGTGGAACAAAACTCAAAATCACTAAGAAAAAAAAAAGGACCAGGTTTGCTGGTCTGATAAAGTCTGGTGGAACCACTGAGATTATGGCCCCTAGCTGCCCTTCAGGTCTGGAATTGAACCCACTCCTGTGGCTTCCAGCCAAACAAAAGACAGGCATATGAGCTGAACATTTACATTAGGTAGATATACTCCTTGAAGAGAACAATCATGGGAGAATAGAAGGGCTGTTTCTGCACAGGGAGATAGCTCAGGGGGGCAGGAGTGCATGGAGGGAAGGACACAGGGAAGAGGTAACTATGGGGAGGAAGTGGGAGGGGAGCTGTTGCATTGTGGGAGACTGTAGTCAATGTCATGAGACAAAGTGTATGTGAGCTGCTGTATGGAAAGTGAATTTGCTCTGTAAACTTTTACCCAAATCACAATAAAAAATAAAAATAAATACAAAAAAAGATGACAGTCTTGGAAACCCTCCGGGGCAGCTCCACTCTGCCCTTGGAGTCAGAATGGATTCCGTGGTGAGGAACCCTGCTGTTATGGGCTGGTCTCTCCACAGTCAGTCCCCATCATCGGGCCTGTGTGTCAAGCGTGGTTTCCTGAACCTTCACCAGACAGTGCATGACGGAACATGCGTGAGCCACCACAGGTGGGGAGCTGTGGACTGGGGAGGCGGCTCTCGGGGAAACACACGTCATGTGGAGACATCAGCCTAGTGGCCAGCAGCCTGATATTAACCCTGGCGTTTCTGGACTGAGGAGCTCACTCATCAGGCAACACAGAGAGTTGAAACCAAAGGCGCCCACCCAGGGCAGGGCTCCTGTCCAGAAAGTCATTCTGGGCGCTGCTAACAAGTGAAGTTGCCAACACGCACTTGAACCAGCAGCTTCGCTCCACACCAGCTTTTCTGGACTTTTCTAAAACCTCCATTTTCCTTAGATGCTGTCATTCAAAACACACCACCAGGGCGGCCCCTCAACTCTGGAAACCAGCTCTGTTCTGCTGAGCACTGCGGGCTCCCAAGTTTACACAAACCACTGTGTTCAGCATACACGCAGACACAACTGTGCCTGCTTCTGCTGTTACCGTGACAGAAAGCGGACCCTTCCTCACGCTGCCTTCAGACGCCCTTGCAGCTGGAGGGGGACGGCCGTTCCTGTAGTGTGTGCCCTCACAGTTACTGTATGTTTATTCAGTTGTTTATTTATTTGGCTCGGCGTGCCATCAACACACCAGAGGACCAAGCAGAACCTGGCCAGTGAGAATTTCCAGAAATAAAATCCAGGGAGAGGAAAGCCAAGAAGTTTGGGCAGAAGGGTGCGGGACAAAGCTGGCCAGGCCTTCCGCTGCAAGGAGCACGGCCGACTGCCTAGGACAACAGATCAATGACCCGTGTGCTTCAGTCTAATTCCCGTGATTTATACACTCTCCACTTAATTGATCCTCTGCCTGCAGAGCTGGTGATCGGGATGCCCATGGTTGCCCAGACCTGAGTCACTGTGACCACTGTCAGGCCTCTGCTGAGCATGGGGCCGACACCCTGATATGGCTGCCCGTGATGCTGGGCCACCCTGTCCCTGACTCCAAGCACGGGTGTGGGGCCAACACCCCGATACAGTTGCCCGTGATGCTGGGCCACCCTGTCCCTGACTCTGAGCTCAGTTGTGGGGCCGACACCCCAATACGTCACCCGTGATGCTGGGCCACCCTGTCCCTGCCTCTGAGGTCTGGAAAAGGAGGCTCCAGTGAATGCCAGAGCAGGAACTCACCCGCACAAAAGCCACCCCTGACAGCCAGGCCACCCTGGGACCCCGTGTGGACCGTGGGCGACAGGCTCCTCAAGCAGCCCAGAGCCACCCGCCAGGCGGAGGTGCGGCCCTTTGCAAGCACAAGGAAGTCCCCACAGCCACAGAGGCCCTACTGATTGTCATTCCCCCCTCACCACCATAATGTATTCACTCGGCTTCCCCAAAGACTTGTGGAAAGTTCAGCCAAGGGCGCGTGCTTATTAGATCAAAGGAACATGCTAAAACAAAGGAAACCCCAGCACAGGGTTTGACATGCACTAATGTCTCTATCACACACATGAGAGAGGAACTGAAAACACGCTGAAAGCCTTCCAGGGTCCAGCCTTTGAGGAACACCAGACAGATGTGTCCCCTCAGTCAACTGACATCTGTTGATGGAGCCTTGACTACATGCCAGGCACCACCCTGGGCCTCAGGAGTTGCAGCAAATGGGGAGGACCGTGCCCTGGCAGGGCTGATACTCCAGGGGACTGTGTACTTGTGACAATCATGCTTACAGATCCCAACACAACCCTGTAAGTGATATGTGATGGTCTGTGAAGGCTTTGCCTGTGGTATTGGTGGTACCAAATAAGTGCACAGTGTTCTTTGCACCACCAGGCCAGGGCTTTTCCACTCTGTAAGAGAGAAGCCCTGACAAGAAACCCCAGAATAACTGAGGCTCAGGTGGGAGTCGCAGGGTCTGGTTCATGTCATCCGGCCCTAAGCCCTGCCACTCTCACACAGCAGCCCCAGAAAATCTGCCTGGTGACAGTTATTACAAAGAAACTCAGCTAATACATTCACCCATCCATCCATTCATGCTTCCATCCATTCACCTATCTACGCATGCAACCATTCATCCATCCATCCATCCGTCCATCCATCCATCCATCCATCCATTCACCCATCCATCCATTAATCCATGCATCCAGGCTTCCATCCACTCATCTATCTACGCATGCAACCATCCATCCATCCATCCTTCCATCCATCCACCCATCCATCCATCCATTAATCCATGCATCCATGCTTCCATCCACTCATCTATGCATTCAACCATCCATCCATCCACCCATCCATCCATCCATCCACCCATCTATCCATTCATCCATTCACCCATCCATCCATCCATCCATCCATTAATCCATGCATCCATGCTTCCATCCACTCATCTATGCATTCAACCATCCATCCATCCATCCATCCATCCATCCATCCATCCATCTACCCACCCATCCACCCATCAGTCATCTGTCTACACATGCACCCATCCATCCACCCATCCACCCATCACTCATCCATTCAATAAAAAGTACTAAAGCACCTGGTATCTTCCAGGCACTTTTCAAGGCACTGGGGACACAACAGAACAGATAAAAACACTTTTCCTTGTGAAGCTCACATACTTAAAATGAAAGCAATGTAAATAATGATCTAAACATAACAGTAACCACAGAGCCCCCACAATTACGTACCACTGTGCACTGCATTCACCACAAGCCCAGGGAGAGAGGGTAGGCGTAACCGCCCCCCTTCGCCGCAAGGAGCCTGAGGGTGAGGGGTGCTCCGTGCCCTGAAGCTCCACGCTGGGACTCTGCCGATTCAAAGCCTCACGTGGCTTCCACCTGACCGGGCCTCAAGCGTCCTTTCCATTCACACTCGTTCTGGAACAGCACCCAACATGCACTGCCAGCCCAGTGCTGGGGTCCTGCTCTTCAAACTATGGGCACTGACGTAGGGGGCAGTGATGGTCACTCTTTAATGAACAGAAGAGAATGGAGAAGACCCAGCGCATTTATACCACACACACCAGGAAGGTAAGCAAGGTGAAACATTTACCTCACCTGCATGCAGGAGTGTGGGGGGGTGTGCACGCATGCACACGCGTGTGGATGAGTGTGTGCATGGGTGTGTGTGTACGGGAGTGTGTGCACACATGTGTGTGTGGAGGGATGTTTACTGGCTCACAGCTGAAAATCCATCTTTTTCTATGAGTCATGGTCAAACAACTTGGAAAGCCAGCGCTTGGCAGGACCTGCTCTGTCTGAACCGTCTGTGCCATGAGAGCAGGGACTCACGGCCTTGTCACCCAGAGCCGGGGACAACATCCACAGCTCCTAGTGTCTCTGCGTCTGTCTCTCTGACTTTGTCCCTCTCTTTATCTTCTCTCTCTCTCTGCCCCCTTATCTCTTTCACGCATACACATCCCCTTTGGTATTTCTGACAACCTCCAAGGGGTCCAGCAGGCTAACCCTTCCCACACTGAAGACACTCCTTCATCATCTGGTCACAGCTCTGCTGCCGGGACCCCTCTCTCCTTTGCTTACATTTCTTCTTGTCCTGTCTTGGCGTCTCCCAGGTCTCCCCTGACCCCGTATCTACCATCACCCCAATCTGGGCCTAGACCCTCACTGCAGCTCTGCAGTAGGTGCACTGACCTCAGCTGTAGCTGTAGCTGCTGGGCAGTGGGGGGCCGATGAGCCCCAGCCCCCTGTCCGCCCGCCAGGCCTCTGCTGACCGTGCTCCGCGTAAGCTTCAAGCTCCTGGCCGTGCAACATGACCCTGAGCAAGCACGCAAGGGCTGGTATGGCTCCCAAGGCCACTTCCGTGTCCTAGCTTCCTGGGATCACAGTGGCCTTTAAGGCATCACAGTTCTCCCGAGAGAACAGACTGACACCTGGGTTTGAGCCACATGCTTCATCAAAGGGTCTCTGGGGCACTGAACTCCAGCCCCCTGCAAGGTCTCCTGCTGGGGCTCTCACCCAAGGTCTGCCTAAAAGAGCAGGGTTTGAAACATCGATAAGCCCGTTCTACCCTCAGCAAAACTGTACCCCTCCACAAAGGTGATAGAGTGCTTCAACTGCATTTTAAAAACTGAAATGCCAACACCCCCCCCCATATAATGGCTGGATCCATCAAATAATCAATGCATGCATTTAAATCCCGCCGCAGAAATCCACCAAATCCATGCCTCTAAGAAACGGTCTGAGAAGCTGCGTTGAACAGTGTCAGCAGTGCACAGAGGCAGCGCGCTGCTCCCACACGCCCAGTGCGCCCCACTCCCTTGCTCTCTTTCCTTCTGGACAAGGCCCAGCCTGAACCTGGGCTGTGAGGCATTGGGCCCCCTGTGTGTGAACCGTTAAGAACCACCGCTGGGCCGGGGCACACAGTCAACGTGAAAGGGCCAAGGTTGGGCATGGGGACCACTACTGGGGTTGGGAGGTCGAAGTTGAAGACAGGGGCTGAGGTTGAGGACAGGGCCTTGGTCAGGCTGCGGGGCGGGGTCAGGACAGGAGCCTCATCTGCCTCGGGGCCCTGCCCCAGGCAGCAGGCGAGCTCGGGCTCCGGGCAGCATCGCAGGTGCCTGGGCCACAGTGCAGCGTGTCCGTCAGGTAAAGGAGAGCGGCGTCCAGGGGCACATGTGCGCTGGGAAACACTGCCAAGCCGCCGGGGCTGCAGCCAGCTGCCGCCAGGGCGGGTCTGATGCGTGGCCACCACCCAGGTGTCAGAGCCGAGCTGCGCCCACAGGAGTTTCCGTGGCTGGTTTCGGAGGAGCCTGCCAGGCCTTCCTGCTGAGGTGCCTCCGGTGGACCGGGGCCCCCAGGCTGCTGGGGAGTGGCCGAGTGTCCACTGTCTGCACACCCTGCATCCCCCTGGAACCGGGCGCCCACTGTCTGCACACCCTGGATCCCCCTGGAACCGGGCGCCCACTGTCTGCACAC
>NW_006922169.1:686503-692716 GCF_000298275.1 Orycteropus afer afer
ATCCCCCTGGAACCGGGCGCCCACTGTCTGCACACCCTGCATCCCCCTGGAACCGGGCGCCCACTGTCTGCACGCCCCTGGACCTCCCTGGAACCGGGCGCCCACTGTCTGCATGCCCCTGGACCTCCCTGGACTCTGCATCCCCTACAGGCTGTTCCCGAGAGCCCATGCCGTCCTGCCCTCTGTGCAGGAGAAGTCCCAGGGCCCACCAGCCCGCTCTCCCCCACACAGGTGGCTGGCGGGGCCGGGGGCAGATGCCCTGTTGTCTGTGAGATGAACATGGGGGTGGAGGCAGGGCTGGCGGTACAACCTCTGCGTGCGTGTTACTGGAGAGGCGGGCAGTGCCGGGCTCGGCCAGCACCCGACAGGTGCTCCCTGCCTCATGGTAATGCCCTTCCATCTGGAAGGAAGAGTCTTTGGGTTCTGCCGGTTCACACGCCCAGGGCCACATCCTGGATCGGGGACCATGCCCCCTGAAGCAGGGTTGGGTGGGGAACCAAGTCAGCACAGCAGGAGCACGTAACGCCGCCTTCCCTTGTGTGAGGACGAGGTGCGAAGACAGCACAAGACACACAGGGCCCCTCTCCTCTGTCCGCCATCACCCCGGAACCCCACTTGGGAGTGGGTGCACGTTTCCACGGGGCCTTAGCACAGACACGGCTGCCCTCCCCAGCAGGCACCGTCCAGAAGGCCCGTGCTCACGCCCACCTCCCCTCCTAGTCGCTGAGAGAAGGACAAAGCCCATGCTCCAAAACGCTTTCTGGCCTTCTCCCACAGCACCTCCAGGAGCCACGCCCCTCGCGAGGAGCCCCATCACTCAGAACACGATGGTGTCACACTGCCTGCAGACCACGGCTGCCTGCAAGCCTCCTGACACAGAGAAAAGCCAGAGCTGCCTAGATTTTCACTGTTCAGACGCCCTTGCAAGGAGTGGCCCTGCTCATGGGGACAGAGGTGGTGACAGCAGCGTGCCTGACTCACAGCTGCCTTCCTGTGCTGCCTGGACGGGAATGGCCACCGCCCCTTGGGAAGCTGCGCCTCCACTCCAACCAGAGGGCCCCGGTGCCTGGAGCACACCAGCGCCAGCCCGTGGTGACCGGCCGTGAGCAGCCATCAGCGGCCGTGACCTGCCGTGACCAGCCGTGACCAGCCGTGAGCAGCCGTCAGCGGCCGTGACCAGCCGTGAGCGGCCGTGACCAGCCGTGAGCAGCCATCAGCGGCCGTGACCAGCCGTGACCAGCTGTGAGCAGCCGTGACCAGCCGTGAGCAGCCGTGACCAGCCGTGACCAGCCATCAGCGGCCGTGACCAGCCGTGACCAGCCGTGAGCGGCCAGCAGAGGCTGCTGGTCACACAGGTCTGTGGATGAGGGTACCGCTCAGAGGCCCGTCCCCCGCCCCCTGCCCCAGGCTCAGAGTCTGTCCCCAGTACTGGCTGGACAATGTGATCGTGAGCACACGCCTTGCCCGTCCACCCTCCTCAGGCATGGAGGAGGCTGGGCTGATGGGGCCATGGTCACCCTGGCTGTCAACCACTAACAGCCACAACCCCAAACGCTGGTGGCCAAAGGCACTGTGCTGTGAGCAAAGAGGGCCACTCATGGTCTTTTGAGTTAAAACAGTTTACATGCTCAACTCCAGGGGCCTGAACGGAAGACAGGAAAATCCCATTATTACGGCTGTCATGGGAAAGGAGACCTTTCTGGGGACGTCACTGGACTGCAGGCCCCGAGAACTCTGCCAGAGGCCATGCTGTATCTGTGACAAACAAAAGCAGGAGGCCAAACTGTGCTGAACTCCCTTCTTCACCAAGCTAATCTGGAGAAACGTCACTGGTAATGGTGACGCATGTCCTTCCCAATCCTACCGGCTGTACCTTTCACTGTGTGAAACTCACATGTCATTAAATCATGGCCCCAATGGATTGACCACACCTGGGGCTGCTGATAAGTACACATTTTATAGACATGCACACAGGTGCCAAGTGACCCATGCTGGTCATTCATGGCAAGGTCAGGTGACAGGGTCCATGTTCGTGGTCATGGTCACCTTCCCACACGAGTTAGTGCTGTGTGCAGAGCTTCCCCAAGGAGCCTCACCTGCCGGGGAGCCTCACCTGCTGAGGGTCCTCAGGGACACGCACAGGTGTGCGGAGTCTCTTCCAGGTGCGAAGGTTTCACCGTTGCATAGGCAGCTCCGAGGCTGTGCAAGTAAGGCAGGTTCTCGAGCCACCCGGACGTCAGCCTGGGATGCCTATACCTGACCCCCACAGGGACACCACTCGTGTGCCCGGGAGCTCTCCCAGGAAGTAGGGGGAACGGGGGACAGACACGGCTCAGCGGCTCTGTGGCACCCACAACTCTTAACCGTGCCAACCCCAGCACTCCCACGGTCGAGCAAGCCCGGCTTGGTCACAGGTTGAACTGTGTCCCTAGACATGTGCTGGCTTCAAACCCAGCACTACAGATGGTCCTGTGTGTGAGCAGGTTCCCAGGTCAGTGCAGGATGGGTCCCGGACCCCATCACTCCCGAGTCACACAGGGCAGGTCAGACCTGGAATCAACAGCAACAGGGGAAGGCAGATGCCGTGTGGAGGTCGCCGGGAATGGAGGAACGCCGGGGCTGCAGACGCCGGCGAAACCTTCTCCAGAGCTGCCTCCAGAGCTGCCAGAGAGGGCCTGCCCCCAGGGTGGCCCCTGACGCTTGCATCTGAACTGTGAGACGCTAACGTCTGTCCCTCACAGCCCCCATGGGGGTTGTTTCTCTCATCACAGCCCTAGGAGACTGAGACAGGGCCTGAGCAAAGCCACTGACCAGCCCCTACCCCTTGTTCACACACTGCCTGGAGCCCACAGCACACCCTTCCTCGCTCGGCTGGGACTTCCTGCCCCTTCTAAAATCACCGTCCAGCAAGTTCAGTGCCAGGCAAAGCGCATTGAGAAGCCTGATACACAAATGCCTAAAATGCCATCGGTCCGCCTCACTGATACCTTTCGCTCATCTTCCAACTGTCTGCTACTGGCCACTAAACCTGGGGCGGATGTCAGACACACACAAGCAGTGTCTGGGCGTATACGGTGCAGTCCCCAAGGCTGTGCTGAGCTCTGCCCAGAAACGAGCAGAAACGCCACCAGCTCCCGGGAGCTGGCACTGGGAGCTGGCACGTCTTCCTCACTGTTTCACTCTCAGGTCTCAGTCTCTTGAAACAGACGGACATGCAGGGCCGTGAGGCCTGCGGCCTGCGTCACGTGCTGGTCTGCGGCACTTACTCACAGCCTCTCCCCTGCAGTCAGAGTGTCAGGCAGGGCTCTCGGCTTCTGATCCGTGACCGAGCCCTGCCCCCCACCTTGTGTAAAAGGCCAGGCGTCCATGCCCTCTGCAGCAGCGCCCACCACTTGATCTGGAAGGTTCTACTGCATCGCATGTACAGGATTCCTGAAAACGTTGGCTTCATAGGTTGGTAGATGACAGAACAGTAGAAAGGTGGACAGGTAACCAGAGATATAAATGACAGGTAAATGACAGGTGATACATAAGTCAGTGGTAGAAAGACAGACACATAGACAGCTGCCACCCAGGGGACACCAACTCAGGGAGACCTGTGTACAACAGAACGGAACACTGCCCAGTCCCACATGTCCTTACGATTGCCAGCACGTCCCAGTCTGTCACTGCAGCCACTGTCAATCCGTCTCACCAAGGGTCTCCCAGCAAATGCGATGCTCCCCACCCCCCCAGCGAGGGATCCCTCCTGACGGCGTCCCAAGCAAGCAAATGGGCTGCTGTGCTTCCGGGGCCGTAGGGCTCACTGGCTGGTTTTGGAAGCTGATCCCAGGCTTTCCTTCCAGTGTGTCTTAGTCTAGAAGCCCTGCTGAGCCCTGTCCACCACAGGGCCCACTCTTGGCACGTGAAGCACCAGTGACATAGCTTCCGGCATCACAGCAACACGAGGGAGGCCCACAGGCTGACTGGCGGGTGTGGGCATGAGTTAGCATGGCCTCCAAGCCAAGTGGCACGCGGAGGAGGGTCCTTCAGTGTTGGCCCCGACCCCACACACACGTGCCTGGACGGGTCTGGCCTCCGACGGAACAGGCATGCGGAATGCTCTCACCGCCCACCTAAGCAAGGGAGGACGGCACTGGCGTTTCCGCCACGGCTTTCCCAGAGGGCACTGGAAGGTCGGGAAGGAGGGCCGAGTCTCATTGGGCCACCTCACCAGCCACTGTCGTCATGTGTCATGGAGTCGATTGCAGCTCCGAGTGAGCCCGGTGACAGAGTAGAACTCTCTGGAGGGCTTCCTGGGCTGAGACCTTCCGGGGAGGGGACTGCACGGTTCCTGGGCGGGTTCGAACCGCCACCCTTTCCGTCAGCCAAGCACTTAACCGTTGCACCACCAGGGCTCCTTCATTAAGAACACTCAACTTCCCTCAGGTGGCCTGACGCTCCGAGTACAGCATCTGCCCCAGGAACGCCCTCTGGGGGCTCTACACGGCCACCTGCACTTTGCTACAAGACCCGTGAGAGCCAGGCCTGACCGGGGGTGGAAACGGTGTGGTAGACGGAGCGGAAGTTAACAGAGCACTCGCAGGAAGGAGCCTGGGAGAGAACACAGCTTCAGGCTCCCGCCCGGGTGTGCCCATACTACAGTTCACCCTGCCTCCGTCCTGCGAGGCCAGGCTTCTGGGCAGAACCACCGGGACCTGAGAAAGGTCAACTGGCACCATCACCAGCCAGCGCGGGCTCCAGGGAGGAGAACGTCGACCTGTGAGCCCACCTGTGGGGAGGGGTGCTTTCCCTTCCTCCTCCGGTATTAGCAGAGGGAAGGCCAGCGAGAAGCGGGCTCCTTTTGAGCTACAGGTTGAATGTGGAGCCACCTCCCTCACAATAATGCCCCGTCTCCTTCCCTCTCCTTACAGCCACGTGACGGGCTTGTCACCACGCCTGGCCAGCAGGAAGTGCTCGGTGGCGGGGCTCGGGGGGCATGCTCATCTCTGACCCCTCGCCTTGAAGGTTACTCAGGACAGGGGGGACAGTGGCATGCAGGGGGGCCCGGCGGCTTCTGACCTTGGTACCTGATCCCTGATTCAAGGGCAGCAATGGCTTCATGACCTGGGATGTGCCACTAAGGCTGTTGGCCTCAGTTTGCTTGTCTGTAAAATGGGTACAGCCGCAGCCTGAGGAGTCCTGGTGAGAGGGAGGCCTCCTGGGCACTGTCTCCTGTCCCCTCACACATACCCTCCCTGCTGCAGCGCTGACACAGGGCACACACACAATCACACTGAGGGCACCCTCTGGGCGGATGTGGAGGAACACGTGACAAAGCCTACACTCTCCTGGAAACAGGAGACGATCAAAGCGTGATCATTACGGCCTGAACCGTCTCCTCCAACAGACAGTTCAATCCTCACCCCTGCCCTGTGGATGGGACCCTGCCTGGAATAGGGCTGCTGAAGAAGTGATCAGTTTACGAGAGGTCACACTGGAGGGGTGGTCCCGACCCAGCATGCAGAGGGGCAGCCCAGTGAGGACGCAGTTAGGCAGTGACCACAGCTGACAATGTGCTCATGGGTGGCGTCATTTCCCAACAAGGGTAGCTTTGACACGTGTGGCACTTAAGTGAGAAGGAAATCGTTTTATCTTGAAACTGATAAGGCGGAAATGCAGTCAGACAATTTCCAGATAACCACAAGCAGTGGCCGCCATCTGGACTCCAACAGCCCCTTCACAGGGAGGAGGGTAGGGCTGTGCTGGAGCGGACGGACAGACGGAGGCTGGCAGCCACCCGATCCCCAGAGGGCGCTGCTCCCCAGGAGGGCAGCAGGCAGTGTCTCCTGGAAACAACGCTCCTCTGCACGGCACAGGGCGGCCTCCTTCCAGAACGGCCCTCTGGAACCCAATCATGGCCTGTCTGCGACAGCCCTGAGCACCGGCAGGCGGGGGTCTCCGTGCTGCCAAGAGAGCAGAGGCCTGGCAGCCAGGATCCTTCTTACCGCTGCCTCCGTGCCGGCGGAAAAGCCGTTAATGACACAATTCCAAGCAGCAACCACATGGGAGAGCAGAGCGCGGCGGCCAAGCCTGCGTCTCTCCCCGGCCGCTCTCCAGGGGCCCTGCACCCCTGCCCACCCCACCGCAGTCAGCCGCTCTGTCCTCTTTCGAGAGCAAGCTGCAGAGGAAAACCACCAAGAACACCACTGCTGTGGGGTGGATTCCGACCCA
>NW_006922169.1:693396-699800 GCF_000298275.1 Orycteropus afer afer
AACCACACCCACTGCTGTGGGGTCCCTTCTGACCCACAGCGCCCCTAGAGGACAGAGTGGAACTGCCAACACAAGGTTTGCAAGGCTGTCAGTATTTATAGAAGCAAACTGACTCATCTTTCTCCCACTGGTGTGTTCAAACCACCAACCTTTTGGTTAGCAGCCGAGAGATTAACCAGTGCACCACCACGTATCATTACTCAAACACAGTGAATAAAACCAGGCCAGCCTCAGAGTTCCAGCCAGGCCCCTAAAGCCTGATGTTGGCACATCATGGGAGGACCTTATCCACCCACTCAGACCATGTTGAGAGACAGACCAGGCAGATTCTAGGCCTCTATGGTGTATGTGGTTGTGGTCAGTGCCGTCAAGTCGGCTCTGCCTCCCAGCAGGCCCTGTGATGGGATAAAACTGCCTCGCAGCGTTTCCTAAGGCTGCCATCTTTACAGAAGAGACTGCCTAGGTTTTCTCCTGAGGACCACTGAACAGGTTGGAACTGCCAACCTTTCAGTTAGCAGCCAAGGGCTTACCTGCTGTACCACCAGGGCTCCTCATACAGATGTACAGACATGTGTCTGCAGACAGAGAGGGGCAATGACTTCAAGGAAGTGGCTCCGTGATTGTGGGGGAAGGGAAGGCCAAAATCAATCAGTCAGGCAACAGCTGGCGAATTGTGCAGGCCTGCGTCCCCAGACCCACAGCTGAGATGACAGCAAGTGTGGAGAGTCAGGACGCTACCTTACAAATAGGTAAACTGTCTACTCATGGTCCAGGGACAGAGCACACCCTACAGACACTCCCTCTCCCTCCTATGACCCTCAGCTGACTGGATAAGGCCAGCACAGTACAGAGGGTGGGTGACTGGCTTTCCGTAAGGCCAGCTGCTTCAATCTCATGTGATAACTTCAAAGCTGATATAGACTCACAGCCACTGCCAGGTAGACAGGTAGCCCTGGGCATCAGAGGTACCTTTAACTTTTGTTTATGAAAAGACAGAACCCCGACCCTCACACAGGCCGATCATCTAGTCAAGGGCACCTCTGTCACGTCCCGGGGGACGCATGGCTTCCAGGGTGACACGGCTGAAAGCTCACATTACAATTTCTGTTCCCATGGCCTCACACACTGCATGGCGAGGACAGCCATGCCAACGAGGAATTGGAGAAACTATGTGCAGTCCTCTAGGTGGGGGCCACACATCAGAAAAAGGGGCACCTGGCCTGGGGCTTGATGCCAGCCTGCTGAGCAGTATAACACAGCTCCCAAAGAAAGAGGAAAGCCAGCCCGCTGGCTGCTGGGCATGGACTCGGGAGGCCGGGCTCGGAGCTGCTGCCGAGGGCTGGCGTTCAGCAGCGGAGACACTGGGCCCGAGGCCCCGGGGGCCGTGCAGAGCGGCTATTTTCCCAGCCAAGCTCTGTGAGTTTTCACAGACTGTATAGGTTTTCCCTCTGCCCACTCACTGTCACATCCCAGGGAGAGCAGAAAAGCTGGAAAAGTGGGGTTGGCAGTGCTGAAATGAGGAAGTCCTCCTTCTCCAACCCCCCAGCCCATCCCTCTGACACTTGGAAAGTTCTGGAATCTCTGCGTGCTGGAGATGGAAATAAAAGGTGTGACATGAGCAGATGTGTGCACACCCACGTTCAGCGCAGCAATGTTCACAACAGCAAAGAAATGCAGACACCCAACATGGCCATCCCCGGAGGAAGGGATCCACAGACTGGGCCCTTACACACGACGGAGCACCACACAACACTAACGAACAACCATGGACCTGCTCAACACCCACAGCATGGTGGACTCCAGGCCACTGCGCTGGGTAAACTTAGCCAACCACAGAGGGGCAGATTCGGACTGGGACCACACCATAAAAAGTCAAGAAAAGGTTTCAAAAAAAGCAAATCTTGTTTGATGGTCCCCAGGGTGGGCAGGGACGGAGGTAAAAGAAATGGTATTAAGTAAACAACAAGTGAGACACCCTGTTCTAACTAGGGCCGCCACAGAAGTCTGCCCCACATCGTATCTTAGAACCTGAGATCGTCACAGGATCATAGACTTTGTGGGGTCTACAACGCAAATATCCCCAAAGGGGCCACGGGGTGGATTCATGGGTGCAGGTCAGCCCTGGGTGACACAAATGGTCAACACTCTCAGCTCTGAGAGGCGGGGGTTCAAGGCCACCCAGAGATGCCTGCAAAGAAAGGCCTGGGGATCTACATCCCCAAAGTCCAACTCTGCACACCCCACAGAGCACAGTTCTACTCTGACTGAGAGTCACAGCAGACACAACGGCAGCCGCTGAGAGTGGCCGAGAGAGATGCGTTTCGTTCCCTAGGACCCCAGCTTGGGGGTCCTCAATGGCTCAGACAATCGCTCCCGCCATCTTGGTGCCTCCCTGCCTTCTCCCAAAGGTACCATCACCCAACCGGAAGATAAAACATCCCAGTCACACTGCCCACCCACTCCCAGCAGTTTCAAAGGATATGGGCTGTCAATGTGGATGGCCAAGAACTGTGTCTTTGCAGCATGACGGTTTATTTCTATAAGTTATTGTGATTAGGCAGGTGTGTAGAAAACGGATGGTTACCAGTCATTGACCTTCCAGCACGTCATGCTCCCCATGCAAGAATTCCTCACCTTCTCTGCCTGCACTCCTGAAGCTGTCCAGCCCCTTTAAGAAAAACATATCCACATCACAGCCAACCTTCCATGCGAAGCGTCTGTGTTCTCAAGAAAACCTAAGTTCTATAATTTTATGGACTTTTGATCACATTTTATAGCCTCCAGCCCTTCACTGCTGCTCTGTTTCTATCTTAAAATCTAAGAGCTGGTTGGGACCAGTTTTATAATCCCTCCTTTGTATCCAGCATCGGCAGGAAAGAAGGCAATTCCAGGGGAAAAAGGCAGAAAAAACAGAACTTTGAAGAGCCAGGGGCTGCAAGGGTGGCTAGCCTGAGAGCACCCTCCAACCTCAGCGGTCCAGTCGGCTCAGCCTGAACTAGTGAGGACCTCAAGTGCTGAGAGGGGACCGGTGACAGACTTCTGTCACAGCCCTGCTCAGAATGTGGGTGTCTCACTTCTTGTTTATTCACTATTGTTACACATACCTTCCGTCCCCACCCAGCCCTGGGGGCCATCAAACAAGCTTCTTTTTGGAAACCCTTTCTTGACTCCACACCAATGCCATTAACATACAGTCCTGTGCTGCGTCCTTCCCCACAGGCCTACGGCGGGTCAACAAGCCGCTCTGTAATTTAGTCAATTTATAACCATGCCTTTGCCCACAGGTCCCTGGCCACACATACAGAACAAAAAGGACAGTAAGGAGGAGCGTCCCCAACTAAAAGCCATCCAATCAGACTGTCTCCTACCAGCACAATGACTGCACAGAGGTCGGCTCACCCCCCAGGGTCCGGACCAGACCCAGAGCGGGATGGCGTGGGGGACGTGGGTCCACCGTGGACATATGGCACCCACGGGAAGCAGAGATGCCTCCCAGATTCCAGAATCACGTGGAGGCAGACCACCCACCTTCCCTTTACAGGACAGTGAGAAAGCCTGAGTCCTGGGGGGAAGGGGAAGTGGGGTGCTGCAATGGATTATCCCTGAGAACTCATACAGACGTGGCTGGGAGGGCTCAGCCCCCTTCCACTTAGCTGAGTGCAGGGAATGCGTTTGGGGTGCCGTGCGGGGCCCACCCTGGCTTGGCGTTCTCCACCGGCTGTGTACACTACATGTGCCATCCTGCGGAATCCTCAGAGCCTCCCTGAGACAGGGAACTACTGTTCTGGTCCCACGGAGGGGAGACGGCAGATCACTGGGTTAGGAGGCTGCCTGATGCCACCGCCGGTAACCGGAGCCTCAAGCTGGAACCGCGGTCCATCCTGTGGCCTGGCCTGCTCTCTAGACAGTGCGTGCACTGGGCCCAACTCTGGCGCAGCCCCGGGCTGCCCTGAGCAACACATCTGGGCTCCTCTGGGTCCCGCTGTTAGCAAAAGGGAAGGACCAACATTATAAAGCTTCAATGGCTCCAGTTTCGTCAAAGGAGTGAACAACGTACCCGCCACACAGGTGGGTGTGCAGGTGGGTGTGCAGAGCCTGGGGCAGGCGAGGGGCCATTGCAGAGGAGCCGGGGTCAGTGACAACCATCCTATCAACGCCTCGAGTGGGGTGGGCACTGCACTTGGTCTGTTACCAGGCTGCTGGAAAGAGTGACCACCCACGAGATGGCTTTGCACGACAGAACTATGTCCCCTCGAGGTCTGGAGGCCAGAAGTCCGGAATCCATGCATCAGGAGGCTCCGAGGAGTGTCTGTTCCAGCCCCTCTCCCAGCTTCCGGCGGTCCCCCTAAATCCCAGGTGCTTCTTGGGCTGCATCATCCCCATCTCTGCCCTCTCACGTGGCTGCCATCCCTGTGCTGAGTCTCTCCTCGTTAATGATACGGACGGACACCAGCCACAGTGGCTGAGGACCCGCCCTCGTCCAGTACGGCCAACCTCAAGTTCATTAACCACATCTGCAAAGACCGTGTTTCCAAACAAGGTCCCGTTCACAGGAACCAGGCTTCAGTCATGGGCCTGTCTTTTGGGGGATACACACCAGCATGTGGCCTCCTGTGGACTGCTGCACCCCTTGGGTTGCTGCACAAGGCCCATTACCCTCTTCCCAGCATTCCTTAGTCAAATGCCTTGGCGTCGGCCGTGAATAAGGATCACAGCCTGGGGAAATGTGCCCTGGAGACACAGGAGACAGAGAAGGGAGTCCCTCTTTCTTCCCAACAGTCACAAAGCACAGTGAGCGTCAGGAGGCCACAGAGCAGCTCCCCTGCCCGCCTGACCACCAGCCTCCACAGAGGTGCTCCTGCGGCATCTGGCTGAGCTACTCCACACACTGGTGGTGAGGCAGGGAAGGCACTTCTTGGAATTCCAGACCCCTTCCCAGGCCCTCTGTTCCAGAAGGGGCCCTCTGGCACCCACCACCACAGGCTCTCCGTGCAGGCCAGGCCTGTTCCCACCATCACCAGCGCTGCAGCCACACAGCCCAGAAGGAAGGACAGGACGGGCCCCCCACTCCAGGATAACGCCCGGAGCCATACCCCAACAGGTACCAGAGCCACCCCTCCCTCAATCCCTGACCCAAGCTGCTCCCGGCCTGCGTAGTCCCCATGTGTGCAGGGCTGCCCACAGGCCCGGCCAGGCCCGCAGAGGTAGGGGGGCGCCTGGGCCCGGCCGGGCCCGCAGAGGGGGGGGGGGCGCCTGGGCCTGGCGTGGCTCCGCAGCTTCACCCTCAGTGCAGTGCTTCCTGTTTCCAGCCGCCTCGAAGCAGAGCGAGGCCGCCGAAGACCCCAACTGCGACGCTCAGGGCCAGAAACCAGGCCACTCGTGTGACTGAGGCAGCAGGCCATCCCTGCGGGCGAGCGCCACCCGCCCTGGGGAGCAGCAGGACGCAGCGAGCTCACCGCGGGTCTTTAGACTAAGAAAACACGCGCAGCACGTCCCTGCGCCTCCATCCTGTGTAGGCTCCCTCCGACGGCAGCTAATGGGGGCCCAGCTGGTGAGATGGAATGCACGGGGCCGCCCACAGCCCACCTCAGCTGCGGATACTGCACCACGCGCTCAGCCAACCCCACGGAGCACGCAGTTACGCACTAGGCCTGAGAGCCCTGGAGCTGAAGCCAGAGGGCCCCCCACTCTTCCCCAGGTCTCTCCCTGCAGCGCCACGGGGGGCTCACGTCGCTGACGATCCGGTTAGCAGCTCAGGGCTTAGCCACCAGGGCTCACTCAACAGACACCCCGATTTACAAAGGGACGAAGGACCATGACAATTACCATAAACAGATGCAAAGCAAAACCCTGACGTCTCTCCAGGTGGGACACACTTCCGGGAGGAGCCCAGAGGTAACGACCCGCCTCCTCCTGCTGAGACAAGACAGGCAAGCAGGTGGTCCGGGGGACACTGCCCACACCCACACCCACACCCACTGCTAGGGTGAGTTCAACTGAATACCAGGCAGAGATGCGGTCACTCAGAGGATGGGACGGCCCTCCACTCCCGCGGCTCCCGCCCACTGCCCCTCACCGAGCGGTCAGCACCCACCCTCCCACTGAGTGAGTGTGCAGTCAGCACAAGGACCCTCTCCGGCTGGCACGCGCGGGGCCCTCCAAGCCCTGTGGATGTTTATCTGCCACTGCAGGTCTCCGTTAATCCTTCCAAATCCACACACACCACCAGCAAGAAAACAGGGGCCAAGCAAGGCCGGTAGACGCAGCTGGTCCAGAGCTGCCGGGCTCCCAGGCGCGGCTCACACTGAGCTGGGGGGGGTTCCCGGGTGCGGCTCACACTGAGCTGGGGGGGGTTCCCGGGTGCGGCTCACACGCGCGGGGCCCTCCAAGCCCTGTGGATGTTT
>NW_006922169.1:700738-701279 GCF_000298275.1 Orycteropus afer afer
TCCCGGGCTGCGGCTCACTCACACTGACCTGGGGGGGGTTCCCCACCGCAGCTCACTCACACTGACCGGGGGGGTCCCCACTGCAGCTGGTTCACACTGACCTGGATGGGAGGGTCCCAACCATGGCTGGTTCACACTGACCTGGGGAAGGGGGCCCCTGGCCGTGGTTCACTCACACTGAGCTGGGGATCCCAGCTGCGGCTCACACTGACCTGGGGTGGGGGGACCCTGG
Source organism: Orycteropus afer afer (assembly GCF_000298275.1). Classification (NCBI taxonomy): domain Eukaryota; kingdom Metazoa; phylum Chordata; class Mammalia; order Tubulidentata; family Orycteropodidae; genus Orycteropus; species Orycteropus afer. Next base: position 700,971 of record NW_006922169.1, read on the forward strand.
CCGCAGCTCACACTGAACTAGGGCGTCTCTGGTTGAAGTTTCCACTGAGCTGGGGGGTCCCCAGCTGTGCTCACACTGAGCTGGAGGGTGGTCCCTGACCACGGTTCACAATTCTTGGCTGACCATGCTGAGACCTCCCTGCAGACAGGGACAGAGGTGGGTGGTGACGTGCCAGAGGGCAGAGGCTCAGGCTGCGGGAGAGCCACGTGGGGCATGGCTGAGGGCCAGAGTGTATAGTCAGGGGGACCTTCCTGACTGGTTACAGGAATCAGGGCTCTCGTCAGTCTGTGCCTCAGTTTCCTCAACAGT
>NW_006922169.1:704249-705085 GCF_000298275.1 Orycteropus afer afer
TGAGAACACTGCCGTGGGCCGTCCGCTGCAAACCTCAGAAGACCCAGTGGGGTCTGCACATCCCGGTGCCCTCATCCCAGGCCAGCCGGGCAAACCCAAGGTGCCCCAGGAGCCAGGCCTTCCCGACGAGCACCCGTGTCAGCTGTACTGCGTAAAGCTCTCTGGATACCCCGAGCCCTGCTACTGCGAGCGCCCGAGATGACAAACATCTGGATGCCGCGTAATTGCTAATTTTACAACTGCAGTCTGAACATCTGGGGTGTCCTCACAGCTCCATATAACTTTAGCGCCCTGAAAACCATCTTCTCTAAAGCGCGGGGGAGACATGAGTCTAATGTTTGTGCCTACACGGAGGGCAACAGAGAGCACGGCACACGCCCAGCCTCCCGCTCCACCTCTCTGATCCTGAGGACAGACCACTCTAGGGAGGGCTTCCGTGAAGATTTAGTGAAGTTACCTGTATGCAGGGACAGGCACAGAGCAGGACCAAGACTGACCGTCCTTGTAGTGTCATTGCTACACAACAGCTTAAGTCCCTCCTCTTCAGACTCCATTAAAATACACACCTCTGAAGATGCACAATTGTAATTGATCCTTAAGCCAGAAGCACAGGCCCTTCACGGCCCACATTCTATAAGGGGTGTGGCACGGCCTTCAGCAGTGTGGGGTGGTTTTTAATGCGGGAGACAGCAAGGTGTAGGGGACTCCAGGGTGGGGATCCTGATCTGTGAATAAGCTGGGAATCAAGTGGCCTTGGGGAAGTGTCAGCCCCTCCGTGAACCTCAGTGTGCCCCCCTGTAAAACGGCCATGAGAACCGTGCCTGCCTGGCAGGCCT
>NW_006922169.1:706085-713764 GCF_000298275.1 Orycteropus afer afer
GTCTCGGCTCGGACCAAGGCCAAGCTCCAGCTGGACCAAGATCCGTGGGGCCACTGGTCTAGCACACAAGACAAAGCCCGGAGCCTGGCCTTGGCTTCTTAGCAGAGGTTGCTCTGAGATCCAGGGTGCTTTGCTTTCTCTGACAGTTGGCTCAGATAGAGAACCTTGCCTTCAGACATTACTGACAGATTCCCAACCTGCCCACAGCAGAGTCTAGAGTGGTAACCGTTCGGTTCATTCACTCTACAAGTACTCACCCCACACCACATTCTGTGTGGTTCTATGTGCTGGACAGAGGCACTCATCCACAAAGGTGCAAGGGGCGGTTACCCAAGGTCAAGAATGAAGGTTCAGGGCAGAAGACAGAATGTGTCTTTCTCTGATCCAGGGGGCAGACAGACGCGCTGTCACCTGGCGACAACTACAGTCAGCTGCTCAAGGGTGCCCAGGGCACCTGTTCTTGCTTCACCGTCCCCACAGTCACGTGACGGCAGCCGCAGCCCCAGCCATCACGTCTGCATTCCACAGGGAGTGGCGGAGGGCCAAGGGCTGAAGCCTAGCTGGCTGTATCTATTCCCCTCCACCAGGAAAAAAATACATGCATACCTACCCATGTGTATGCGCATGCCAGAGACACATACATACATACATACATGCATGCATGCATACCTATCCATATGTATGTGCGTGCAGAGACACATACATACATACATGCATGCATGCATGCATGCATACCTATCCATATATATGCGCATGCCAGAGACACATACATATATACATAGTATATGCATACACACACATACACACACACATATACCTGTATGTCTGTATATCTATATATCTCTGGCTTTCCCTGAAGTTCCCTGAGTGACGGCTGCTCACTTGGTCCCACTGACTGGAACTAGCCATCTGGTGCAAATCTGTAGCACATCTCACTGAGCACATTGCCCCCCCCAACGGGTGAGTACAGAGGGGTTTCATTAGGAAGGAAGATACAGGACAGGCAACCTCGTGGTCTAATAAGCCTAAGCGGGCGTGATCAGCTCCTCATTGGTGTCACTGGAACATGCACAGCAGGTCCTACTCTGCTGTGAGTTCACCAATGGGCCTCAGGAATGAGGACGGGGTCAGTACTCTCCTGCTCACTCAATCCTTCAACTCCTCCTGAATGCACCTGTCCCACAGGCCAGGATGAGGTAGGGGGCTGCCCATCTCCTTGCCCACGCATCCAGGGACAAGCTCCACCCTGTCCAGTTACCCGTCTACATGGAGTGCGGTCCGGCCAAACCCCAAGGGCCACAGAATATTCCCAACTCACTTAGAGAGACAAGGTAACAGTGCTTTCAGCCATTCCCATCACCTTACGGCGAACACCCCGATGCCAGTTCCAGGAGCAAGCATCCAGTGTCTCCTGTCACCTCTGCTGTGACTTAGTGTGAAACGTGGTGGCACAGTCTTCTCGGCAGCCATCCTTTCTCCAAAACAGATCCAGCCTTTTGTTCTGAAAGGCAGTTTGGTCATGGCCCTGGTGACGGGCCGTGATGAGCATAAGGTCGACATGCCAACACATCTCCATCTTCACAGCCTCCCTCCACCTACATGTGTACCTGGAAAGGGCATGTGTCCCAGCTCTAGCCAATGAGACCTTCTGCAAGGGTTCTAAGAAAACATTCATTCCTGGCTTCTTCCTGCTCTAAACTCAGCTGCAATGTCCGGAACCAAGGCAGCTAGTCTGCAACCAGGAGGCGACAACCTGCCTTGTTAAAAGCGGCAGACAAGGATGAAGAAGGTAAGTCACACGACGGTCACTGAGCCGCTCCCGCCCTCGGCCACCTCTCTTGGCACTCACTGTCACACAAGAAAAATGGACTCCTAGTCATTTAATGCCCTATTCATTGGGCTTTGCTGTTGGCCAAGAACATTCCAGAATGACATAAACAGCAAACAAGAGCGACAGGGCTGCTCTGTCATGAATCTTACAGTTTAAGTGAGGGATAGCTGGACAGACATCTAAGCCCTCTAACAAGAAGAAGGGGTGCATACAAGACGATTCTAAACCAATTGGGGGGCAGGGAGGAGGGGTTCTTTAAGGAGGTCGTGGACTCGGAGCGCTCCTCCTTTACTGGGATACCGCCCAGACCCCTCCTCATTCCTCCGTCTCCCACCAGACAACCTCGAGACCGAGGGGCACGCGCCACAAGCACGAGTTCACTGTTCACACCTTTAACTCCCCCCACTGACGGTTTCCATGTTTCCCCGACCCGACCACCCGCAGAACAGCGGGGCCAGGGCACCGAGCTGTTGCCTCAGGGGAGGCTGGCCACCCACTAACAACGAAGCCGGGCAAAAGACACCACCTTAGCAAGTGCCCTCAGCTAACAACGGCTGTGGGAACATTCCCGTTTCACCGAGGTAACACAGCTTACTTACCCAGCCTATTGTCAATACTGCCATGTACTGGCAATCATGGCCATAAGCAAATTATCCTGAAAGCAAAACTAAGCCTAAACGCAGGTACATTTATGCTCAGAAGCTCAGACAGGAGACACAGCAGGGCTTCCGGCAATGCCACGCACAGATCAGTCCCGCCAACACCCGCTCTCCGCCCTTGGAGGCTGTGCAATTAAAAAGGTTCGCGATTCAGCGTGGTTCTACCCTATTGGAGGGAACTACTTTAAACCTAATTAGCATGAAATTTTTAGAATGCAAATGCTTTTCATTTGGACATAAAACAAAATGCCACGACATTTCCTCCATCCATTTATCATAAGCAAGTTAATGACTGTGTAACAAATCGCTCCCGGAGTCCAAGCATTTGAGGCTGCTGGGAGGCTGGCTCCACTCCGAGGCAGGCAGCACAAACAGCCACAGAGTAGCCGTTAACCGCCGCAGCGCACTCATGCTACCGCGGTGGCGGTGGCGGCCGGTGAAGCTGTGCTTGTCAAATTAAGGGGTTACCCTCTCTCCGTTGGAATAACTGAGTTATAAGTAGTCATTAGCTCCTTAACTTGGTTCCTACCGGAATCACAAAAAAACTCTGCATGTCTTTGTTTGTGACACACGACACAGCCTCAGTGTGGATTGGCCACAGCCAGGTTTTTTGCACAGAAAGAGATATTTACCTGCCCGGGCCTGAGTGTCAGTCAGCCTTAGCTCTCACGTCTCTGTGTGAAAACTGCCTCTGACATATAAAATGCCCTTTGGCTCCCGAAATTCCACAACTTGAGGAGAGCCAGCAAGGCAGACCAGCAGTTCCTCTGAACATCTGGCCCCGCAATGCCGCCCCATCTGTCCCCGCCCCTATCTGGCCCCGCAATGCTGCCCCTATCTGCCCCGCAATCCCGCCCCTATATGGCCTTGAAATCCCGCCCCTAGGTGCACACCCGGAGGGCTGGAGCAGGGACTCAGACGGACAGGTGTGCTCCAATGTTCACTGTGGCACTACTCGCAACAGCCAACAGGTGGAGACAAGCCAGTGTCCGTCAGCAGAGGAACGGCTACCAAGTGCTGGGTACCCACACAAGGGAGTATCACGCAGCCATAAGAAAAAGAAAAAACGCCTCTTACCTGCTAAAAACACAGAAACGTTTTGTGAAAGAAGCCAGACATAAAAACGACAAATTTTGTCTGATCCCACTTATATGAGACATCCAGAACAGGCAAACTCAGAGAGGCTGAAGTTTATTCACGGTCACCAGGGGCTGGGGCCCTCTTGGGGTGCAGTGCCTAAGGCATGTGGCGGCTAACCAGAAGGTGGGTGGTTCAAACCCACCAGCCACTCCTCGGAAGAAAGATTGGGCAATCTACTTCCATAGAGATACCTCCTCGGAAAATCAAGGAGGGGTTGCTAGGAGTCGGAATCGACTGGATGACAGTGAGGTTTGAGGGGCGGGGGCACGGGAGGGGCTGTTGCTCAGGGACATGGAGGTTCAGATCAGGGTGATGAGGAAGTCTGGGGACCAGACAATGGTGACGGACTGCACAGTAATGAAATCAGTGCACTACGCTGCACACATTACAACGGCAAAAACGGCACATGGTGGTAGATATTTTACCACAATTAAAAGGGGGGGAGCCAGCCAAAGCAGAAGGCGGTGGGGAGCAGGCCCAGGCACCGCAGGAACACCACCACAGGCCCAGCCTAGGCAGGGCGGGACGTGGGGCGACCCGAGGCCAGGAGACGCACTGCCAGGTCCTCAGGGGTCAGGCGCGCCGACCTCATCTCAGGTGCAGATGCTCAGGAGGAGAGTGTCCACCTCCCAAGCCAGGAGGCAGCCCGAGTCCACCGCTGCCCCCTCTGGGAAGCCACTGGGGCTCAGGGGCCAGGCCAGGACCAGGCCAGCAATCAAGACATCTCTGGGGCCTGGAGCAGGGTGGGGTAGCTCCCCACTGAAGGACAAGGTGCTGCTCTGCGACCTCACACGTTCTCCTCAAAGCAGGACGCTCTCCGTCCTGTTCTGGGGTCGGCAGTCCCGGTCAGCAGTAAATAGAGGGCTTTTCTCCTCTAAAATCGCTGAGTGACACGGATGTCCCCAGACATGCCACGTTCCATATCCCCACCACAGACTCAGGGAGGCCAGCCTCAGACGGTGGAGCTTCGGGACATGCCCACAGCTGTCCCACACTGGGGACCCCCAGCCCCAGGTTCCAGGGCCCATCTGGGCTTCTCGGAGACATCAGAATTCCCAGCAGCCCAAGGACCGGCCAGAACCCCTTCCTTCTACAGTAGATAACCGAGCAGTACAACTCTTAGAGAACCCCTTGGAAACCTCACCATGTGTGCCAGCTCAGACAGCATGTTCATTCTGCTTCTAGGCCAAATGCCTAGAGATCTGTGTATACGTGATCAATAAGCAAGTCAATACCAGCATACAGCTGGTTAGCAATCAACACAGACAACAACAAGTACAGGAGGGAGACAGCAGTCAGCGTAGAATGGATTCACAGACCCAGAGACAAACAGGTCAACACGCTGTCTCAAAGGGTGACGACGTGAAAGGGGCTCTCACTCCATGAGTGTGCGAGCACGCATGCCCATGTACACATTCCACACAGGTACACGCAAACACACAGCTGTATACAAGCACACTCTTGCACATGCACACATGTGCACGCACATGTACACACATGCACATGTCTATGCATGCACACACACGTGTATGCACAGGTACACACGTATGCCTGCACAAGTATATGTGCACACATGTACACACATATACATGCACACCGTGTACATATACACACGTGTGCACACCCCCAATGCTGTCAGTTCTGGAGGGAGAACTCCAACCCCATCCATCACAAAGGGCTAAGGAGACGCTGGAAGCAACTGGGGAGGCCACGACAGGGGGTGGTCTGGTGAAGAGCGGACACGGAGCTTTCATACTTTATCTATAGCCCGCTCCCTCCACTGCTTTGAAATCCCTGCAAAGGCTGCCACTGGTGGGAAGCCACACGGATGAGGCACGCACCGCGAGGTGTGAGCGGTCGGCTTTGAAATCTCGGGAGCCAAAGTCTGATCTAATCCCTCCCATGCAAAGAGACAGTTTAATGAGTTTGTCATGAAAGGGAAACAGATCAATATGCAGGATGATCCCGTCACTCAAGTTTTGAAGCCGTAGCTGAGTCCCCTTCACCCGCATGGATATAATCCTGCAATTAGGATCAAGCTACCTGGTGGCATCCTTGAGTACGAGTGTCTTCCTGTTGTCAGTGGGGCAGTAATGAAAATGAATGCCATGCTGCGGACAGAATGGCTGTAGGCTTGTCTACTGCGTTCCCAACATCATCATCATCATCTGCTTCCGCGTAAATTTCAAAGCACAGATAATCTAGGGGCCGGACTCTCTGACATGGAAACACTCGGTGAGACAGTATCTCTCCACCTTATCTGGGTGACGCTGGACCTGAATGCCCATTTGTTCCCTGGAAATGATCCACCTCCCTCACAAATGACAGGGGTTTGGAACCCCTCAGCTGGGAGACAGATGCCTGCTAGGCCAGCCAGCACATCCCTCTGGATTTCACAGCTCTCCACCCGCAGCTCCCAGAGCAGCCCAGCCTGGACAGCAATCGGAATGATTTTCCCACTCAAGACCACGCGTGGTGATTCTCTTCCAGCCCCCACCCCTACCTTTGAGCAGCTTCTCTCCTTCCAGAATGTTCTGGGAGATTAACGCCGTGTAGTCTTCCTCCGAGAAGCCAGCCTTGCAGGTCTCCCTGGCTGTGCGATCCCCGACGTGGGCCTGAACAGGAAGGAGAGGAGTCAGCTGTGCGCACAGCCTCCGTGTCCACCCTGACCTGTGGCACGTCCCCCTCCTTGTCTTGGGAGATGAGAAGTGCCGTGCCCAGTCTGGAAGGATCCTCCTTGGGGGCTGATGGAGGGAGGGGTGGTGGACGGTAAGGAGCAGACTGACAGCCGAGCAGGAGGCTGCGTGCCTCACTGGCAGGAGGCAGCAGGGGAGGGCAGAGAAGTGTTCAAAGGAGCATTAGGGGAGTCCTGAGCCGGCCAGGGCTGGAGTGCGGCGAGGGCACCGTGCAGTCTGGCCTCTTGGCAGGGCCAGTTCACCCGGTGGGCCCTGATGCACCCGGGAGAGGTGGACTCAGGCGGCTTCCCCAGTCTCCTCTCCGCACATCTGGGGCAGGGCAGAAGGCTAGGACAGGAACTGAAGTGGCTGTCAGCTGGAACTGACCGCCTCTCAGGGGGCTGCAAGCCGCAGGGGTTAAGGCCTGGTGGGTGGTTCCATCTTCCACCTCCCACTTCCTCCAACACTTGTTCACCCTGGGGCTCCCAGCTCCAGCCCAATCAGGCACAAGCTCCCGTGGCTGATGGAGGGGATAGGCAGCCTCTTGTCCTCAGCTTTCTGGCTTTCCTGCCCAGCCTGCAAGTGTGGAGCCCCTGGCCTAGGGAGGGCAGGGACCAAGGGGTAAGCAAATTCCCCCAGGCTGCAGGGAGTAGGAGGAGAGCAAAGCAGTGCACACACCAGGAAGCCAGCCTGAGGGAGCAGAACGCGCGCCTGCCTGCCCTGCCTGCTGCAGCCCAGCGCGCTGCCTGCTTGGCTTGGGCTCTGGCGACAGCCCTGAGGCCTGAGCTCTGGCCCCAGACACAGGCGCCTTCCACCCGAAGCCCCAAGAGGAGGGAGAGCGGGGCGCGGTTTCAGTCCATGAGACAAGCTGCCAAGCGTGCCTTCGTTCCAGGAATGAAGCTCCCCAAACAGCGCCCAAGCCTGGAGGAGGCGCCACTCCGCATGAAGTTTCACCCACCCCAGAGCTTGCGCCCCGGACACCAGGCGCCCTGCGGCCTCACAGTGGCAGGCACGGGCACTGGTTTATTTCCGAGGTTTCACCGCGCGGCCCCAGAGGAGGCAGAGAGGTCAATTCGCCACGAGAGGGGGTGCCTGCAACTCCCACCGCCGGTCCACCTCCACCCAGCGGCGCCTCGGAGCCGCACGCGCTGTGCTCCCGCGGGCCCTGCACCCCGCGAGGCGCAGAGCAGCGCTCGGACACGGCTCAAGGCTACGCAGGCAGAGAATGGGCTCAGGCTCCCGCTCACGGGCGCACCCCGACCCGCGCCCGCTCCTCTGGTGGCCAGCCGAGCCCAGGGTTCCCGGGGAACTCTGGCTCCAGCAAGCACCGGGGGTTCTGCGCCAGAGTGCCCGCGATCCTCATCCGCTGGCCTC
>NW_006922169.1:714622-719612 GCF_000298275.1 Orycteropus afer afer
GCCGCGCGCCCAGGCCAGCTCTCGCCCCCAGCCAGCCAGGCCAGGCCAGGGCATGTGTCTGGCTTCAGGAAAGGAGGGCTAAGACACTCAGTCTCCAGGGGACAAAAGAGGAGACATGGAGACTTAAAGAGGCACTGAGGTCCCCACCCCAAACACCAGCACCCCATCCACGGGAGCCAAGCTCACTTAGTCCACTTCACTGGGAGGCCAAGGGAGGGAGTGGGGACAACCATCCTGTCCATCATTTTTAAAGTGTCCTCTGCCTACATCCTCTGCCCAGGCCTATCTCAAAGCCTAAGCCCACGTTCGTGCAGCTTAGGAGAGATGGTCAGTGCCTTGAAAGATCCTCCGATGACCAAAGACAAGAGCAGGGAGCAGGCTAGTGTGGAAGCACTGCCCGGCTGTACAGACATCTGCTCATTAGAACATTCTGGGTCTGGGCCGGCACTGACGGGCCCCTCAGGGCTGGGAGATCAGAATTCCTATTTGTGCATCAAAATACACTGTTAGGCCTGAGAAGCCAAAAAGGAAATTAGAGGCACTGGAAGAGTCCCTGGACCAGAGATCCGCAGGCAGCCGCAGCAGGCAGGCGGGGCTCCTGCTGCTGTTTCCGCACGGGTGATTTTGGGAAGGGGGCGTTTCTTTAGGGGATCATCAAGTGAAAAACATGTCCAGCTTGGAAAGTGAGTCTGTGTTTGTGCACTCCCTTCTGGCTCAGCTACATCAATAAAAGTGGTTTCGTTTGCTCAGATGTTTCAAAATGTCTTTGTCTCGGTTTGGAGCCTTCTGTCCATTATACCTTACTGCTGGTTTAAGAACTAAGCTGCCAAGGAGGGGAAGATGGAGCGAAACTGTTCAGCTCCATGATCAGAGTCCACTTGGACTGGCCAGCAGGCAAAGCTACAGTGTAACCCGGCCAGCTTCCCCTCCCAGAACTTACCCGCCTGAGGACATGGAGTCCAATGTTAGTGCTCTGCTTTAGCCTTAAACCAAAACCAAAAAAAAACCCAAACCCACTGCCATGGAGTCAATTCCGACTCATAGCGACCCCGTTGGGTTTCTGAGCCAGTAAGTCTTTAAAGTAGATTGCCCTATCTTCCTTCCCCAGAGCGGCTGGTGGGTTTGAACCGCCAACCTTCTGGTTGGCCCTCGGCACTGTGACACCACCAGAGCTCCCTGCTTTAGCAAGGTCAGCATTTAGGTAACTTGAAAGGCGCAGGGAACGTTTTATAGCCAAGAGCACTAGGGCTAGGCTTAATTCTCAACCCATTATCTGGGATGACTAGATGGGGCACCCAGCTTGCACCACCAACCTGCAGTCCCCACGCCATACCTTGTCCTGGTGCCTAACCTGGTGGAGAAGGAGTCACCAGCTCTAACAGCTGCTAACCAGGCTGATCCGTCAGAGGTGCTGCAGAGCCAGGGAGGGCTTGTGAATAAATCCCCCCCCCAAGTCCACACTGGGCTGAAATTCCATGCCTCAGCCTGTGATGGATGTCTGTTCCCCTCCACTCCCCCTTCTAGGAGCTTCGTGCCTGGGTGAGGTAATGACAGAGGTGCCTCCCGGCACTGAAAGCCCAGCCATCCCTTGACAGCCTCCGAATGCCCACTGCTAGAGCCACACCTGTGGCAAGATATGACCTTGGTGTTTGCAGAGAGATCACATTCACCCCGTGTTTGCTCTCCTGTGAGTCATGAAACCGCACAAGTACAGACATTGAGTCAATCTGGGAAAAGATGGTGTTGGGGTCCTGAGGTCCAAACGTGGGGTCCACACGTCACCCTACTGTCCAACACCTCAAGATCGGGGCAGAAACCAAACCAAATCAACTGCCGTCCTGTTGATTCCAACTCACAGCAACCCTCCGGGACAGAGTTACAAGGGCCCTGTCGGGTTTCCAAGGCTGTAATCTTTACGGAAGCAGACTGCCCCATCTTTCTCTTGCAGAGGGGTGGTATGTTCAAATCACTGACCTTTCAGTAAGCAGCTGAATACTTTAACCACTGCGCCACCAGAGCTCAAGATGGGGGTTTCCCCTTACAAGCTGTTGCTGTTAGCTGCCCTTGACCCGGCCCAGCCAGGTTGACCCCAGCACAGTGGTGTGGTGCCATCCCCATGGCTACGGACCGGACGGCTGTGGCCCAGCGGGTCCCCATGGCTGATGTCAGAAGCTCATCACCGGGCCTTACTCCTTCTCAGTCTGAAAGCTCTGCTGAAACCCATGCAGCGTCCTAGCAACATGCCAGTCCCCCCAACAGAGGTCCACTGGCCGGGACTTAACCCGGGTCTCCCGCGTGGAAGTTGCTGGCTGTGCAGGTGTCGCTGTAGGCACCTTTGTGCATGAACGTGTGGCGCCATCCTAACTCCAGAGCCTGGGTTCCACGGTTACCTCTGTTTGACACCTCAGGTGCTTCAGGGGACGCAGCAGGCCCGCACCCAGCCCGGCCCCTGCAACCCTGGGTGGGCATTTGCCTGTGCGTGTCGGGAGGAAGCCTGCGGGCTGCTGTGTCTCGTGGCCGCAGAGCAGCTGCTGCAGTAGCGGAGGGACGTCCAGCAGGGAGCATTGGTTTATCAGACTTCCTGTGAGCGGAGCACAAGCCTGCATTCAGAGAGGAGGAAAACTACCACCTCCCTGCTGAGCACTGCTTCCAGAGGACGCCGCACGGCCCTGAGCTTACTCAGAGCGGCCCCACGGGCCGCAGCACGCCAGACCCGGGGGGCTGGCTGAAAACACAGAGCCCCAGGCCTCACCCCAGACTTACTGAGTCCCCATCTGAAAGTTAACTGGATGCTCTGGCACCATGTCACAGGGCCTCCCAGGAAATGCAGATTCCTGGGCCCACAGCGAGCCCAGCCACACGAAGCGCTGGGAAGTGGGCTTGAGGCCTCGTCTCTGAGCACCTTGCTCAGCTAAAGTTCACACGCACTAGAGGCTGCGGGCTTTCGGCCTACCCCCCAGGTACTGTTCCTGTGGTTGGGTGCCATCCAGCCGATGCCGGCTCCCAACGACCCCACGCGACAGAGCACAACTGCCCCAGAGGGTTTCTAGATGTCACCTTTAAGGGAGCAGATGGCTGGGCACAACTCGTGAGGCAGGGGCCTCCCTAAGCCCCCTGGATCTGCTCAGTCAGACTCTCCCAGGTGGGGCCTGGGATTCAGCATGAGGTCCTAGGAGACATGCAAATGTAGCCATCCCTGGGGGGCGGCATCCCCCCTCTGCATTGCCTCACCTCCTACAGAGAGCTGCAGGCTAGCTCCCCAGACAGAGGGCCCTAGGGAAAGTGCACTTTTGTTTCTAAGAAGGACTAAGGAAACACATTTGGGAGAGTGGCATAGGTGTGACCCTGCCCTCTGGACATCTGACAGCCGGTGACTGTAACTGGGCCACAGGCGCGTTCTGTCGGGCTAGCCCCTGGCTGCCTCTCATGGACAGCACCCTGGCAGGTCCAAGCCAATGCAAGGGCTCCTCTTTCCCTCAGCGGTTACTCAGGTGTTCGCCCCCATTCGCCATGACTTTGCTTTTAGGTACTTCGGGGTTTGGTGACAACGAGCCACCTGTGCAGAGAGCAGGACGATGAGCCATGGCTGTTTGCAGGGTGACCCCGCACCCTCGTGGACAAGCCAAGACACTTGACGCACGGTCTTGTGAACGAGCACAGCCTGCGGCCACTGGAGGAGCCCTGCATGTGGCAGAAGACAGTCCTAAAGGCAAAAGCAGAGACACAGAGACTCAGATGGAGCCGGCACCCACTGAGTCCCACGATGCCCACACTCTGAGCAGAGTCCACTGGGCACCAAGGGAGGATGGCATTGCTGTTAGTGTTTCGTCCGCACGCGACAGCGTCCTCTTTCACCTGTGGCGTTTATTGGTGTTTCTTTGTAGCAGGCCCCGGGCTGAGTGCTCTCAAGGCCTCATCTGTCATCCTCCCATGAGTAGGAGGATGGGGCACTCCCTGTTCCACAGACAGAGAAGCAAGGAGGAGGTGCAGTCACAGGTGGTTCCTGGCCAGGCAGAGAACCCACACTCGGACTCTCCTGGTGCAGAAACCCCCAGGAAAGCTGCAAAGACCCCCATCCTGACCCCACTGTCCCCTTCTAGCCTATCCTCGCCATGCCCCCGCCCACCCCCAAGAAGCCTGATGCGTGGCCCCAGCAGGGGCCAATGCATGTTCTTGTCTTCACAGGGGGACAGAGGTCCCCTCTTCCCCGTAGCTTGCCTGTACCTGTAAATGTGATCTGGCTGAGAAGAAGCACTTTCTTTGTTGTTAGTTAATATCAGCACAAGCCCCACCTAAACCCAGTGCCATGGAGCCGGTTCCACCTCACGGCAACCATGTGTCACAGCAGAACTATCCAGTAGGCTTTTCTTGGCCATGAACTTTACGGCAGCAGGTCACTGGGCCCTTCTCCCTCTGGGACCCGGGGATGGAGGGATACTGGTTCTTTGGACATTTTTTGGAGCAAGAGCTCAGAAGGGAAAGACATGGGCCAGCACAGTCTCCTTGGGCACCATCAGAGGTACCAGGGCTGCTAGAGAAGGAGAACAGGATGTGGGGAGGTTCCCCCGGACCCCAGGAGCTCGGTGTTGTCTGTGCGTCACTCCTTGTGTGCTTCCTGTCTGCGTTAGAGCCAGAGAGACGCCTATGGACTAGCAGGGGACACACGTCACTGAGGAGGGGGGATGCTGATAATGGACTCTCGCCCCGACCTTGAGTGGTGCACATCACTGTTTGCAGCTTTTAGAAGCCACTTGACAGAGGAGAAAGGAGGTCGCGGTGACCTTGGACAGAAGGGGAGCCGCTGGCACAGGTGGACTAAATAGGTGTCAGTCGGAGGCCCAGCACGCCAGCCTTGTATGTCCTCAGGAGTCATGGCCCTTGATTCCCAGAAACGGCACTATCCCCACTCTGTTCCCTGGGACTCCTAATGTGGGCTCTTGGAGTCAGCGAGGCCCCATGTCCTGGGCCCTGATGGGCCAGCGATCCCACC